>NC_142955.1:7124493-7169493 GCF_046866305.1 Octopus bimaculoides
TTTAAAATTTTAAACCAGTGTATCTTAGATAAATATCCCTATGAGGTTGTAATATCCTTTTAGATTGTATACCTGACTTTCTACTAAAAAATTAAAGAAATAGACGGAACGCTGAACTCCAGACTAAACAACTCAAACAACATTTTATTTAGGTGATAAACATACATATCTTTAGTTATACATCTTTAGAGGTGAGAATAACGAGCTGTCGAGTATAAGACCGAAAGATGTAGAGACAGCTTTAAACACACGTCCTTGCTCAATCGCTGGCCAGCGAGAAAGAGAATGAATTGAGCGGGAAACGCTTGCTTTATTAATTCTACGCATGCGCAGGCGTTACTACATCCTCATTGTGACTATACACACGCACACACAATCATCATCCTCATCGTTTAACGTGCGCTTTCCATGCTAGCATGGGTTGGACGATTTGACTGAGGACTGGTGAAACCAGATGGCTAGACAAGGCTCCAATCTGATTTAGCAGAGTTTCTACAGCTGGATGCCCTTCCTAATGCTAACCACTACGAGAGTTTAGTGGGTGCTTTTACGTGCCACCGGCACGAAGGCCAGTCGGCAGTACTGGCAATGGCCACGCTCAAAATGGTGTATTTTATGTGCCACCTGCACAGTCCAGCGGCACTGGCAACGACCTCACTCGAATGACTTTTCACGTACCACCGGCACAAGTGCCAGGAACACGACGTTGCAGCACAAGTGCCAGGAAGGCGACGCTGGTAACAATCACGCTCGAACAGTGGTGCCATCAGGATTTCGCTTTCGTTTGCCCCAACAGGTCTTCACAAGCAGAGTTTAGTGTCCAATGAGGGAGACATTGGTATGGGAGCCAGTCATCGAATTTAGTTCGATTTCGATTTTACTTGCCTCAACAGGTCTTCGCAAGTGGAGTTTAGTGTCCAATGAAGGAAAGGTACGCATAAGTGGGCTGGCTACAACCCTAGCAGAGGCCTTGGATTTTGGTCTCGCTTGGCTTGCCGGGTCTTCTCACACACAGCATATTTCCAAAGGTCTCAGTCATAAGTCATTGCCTCGGTGAGGCTTAATGTTCGGAGGTCGTGAATAATGTGTATTACTTTTGTTGAAATACGTATTCTTCAATTATATACATAAATATGGTCTTTTGTGACAGAAACAGCTGTTTAGTTAAATTAAATCGGTAATCCATATTACTATCAAAACCCATTCCATTTATTGGACTCCATCCAATTAATTGATTCTTCCAATGATTTTTATTTATATATATTCTTACAGAAATGAAAGGAATACCTTAAATAAAATATGATTAAAAAACCTTGGAAACCTAGGGAATAATACCCCAAACGGAAGTATTTTCATCTGGAAAAATATAACCCCCCCCCCCCCCACACACACACACACAAATATGATTTTCTGGACACAGAAATACATCTGTGAATTGAAAGGGCAGTTATCCAAAAGCATAAGTTCTTCCTTTAATAACTTGACCCTGCCTCCTAACTGCACCCTCCTGTTAATAACTTGTAGTATTCCCTAGTCCTTTAATAGTTCATTCTCTCATCTACATTCTTTGAGCTCAGATGGTAAATGATTATGTGCACTTAACCTATTGGGCTTTTAGACTATGTGTCTAAACATCGTTTTCTTACCTGATGAAATCTGTTGCCTTAATTTGAATGCCCTATGAAGATGAAGAATTTTATTCTCGCATTCATGTATAGAGTGCATTCTGGGAATCTGATCAGAAACAGCTTTGTTATGTCTTGCTTTGTATCAATAAACTAGCAGAGATACCCGGCCTTGCTCGGGATTAAAATGGCATAGATTTTTATTGCTTTACTTGTTTCTGTCATGTGACTGCGGCCATGGTGGAACACCGCCGTTGGTCGAAGAAATCAACCACAGGATTTATTCTTTGTAAGCCTAGTACTCATTCTGTCAGTGTCTTTTACCAAACAGCTAAGTTACGGGAATGTAAACACAGCAACATCAGTTGTCAAGGAATGGTGGAGGTACAAACAGAAGACACAGGCACACACATACACAAATATATACGAGTCTTCTTTCAGTTTCCAAGTACGAAATCCACTCACAAGATTTTGGTCAACCTGAGGCTATAGTAAGCATGCATATATATATATATATATATATATATATATATATATATAATTTTATTTAAAAGAGTTCCAACTCTGTCTGCTTTTTATGTTTTATTTATTTTCTTGTAAAATTAATGTGGGATATAGAATATGGAATATATAATATATAATATAAAAATAGATGGTAAAATGAAATGAAGTATTGAATGTCTTATTGAATATATGAAATATTGAGTATTCAATATAGAGAATTAAATATATAAAGGCTAATACGTATTTTCATACCTAGTGGTATTCATCAAGGCCTTCGATACAACCTTCTATTGTGAAATACCCTCAAACATAGACCACCACATCATGAAGAAGATCAACCACCTGGTTTCTAAACATTACAACTCACTCACTGACAACAAAAGAGACTACATCACCAACTTCGAACCAAAACCCAGTAATTTTTACGGCTTACCCAAAATACATAAGTCAGAAGATATTCAACAGGCAGTAAAAGAACAAGGAAGTGAATACATAAAAGTGTTATATCCAAAAGATTTAAAACTTAGACCAATTATAGATGGCCCAGTATGCCCTACTCACCGTCTAAGCAATTTCATCGATATTCTTTTGAAGCCACTATGTACCTACATACCCAGCTTCATTCGGGATGACATCGACTTTTTATCCCATCTTCCCAAAACCACTGAAACAAATTCAATCCTACTGAGCTTCGATGTAGTAAGCCTATACACCAATATCCCACATGATTTAGGAATAAAGGCGATCGAATACTTGGTAGATAAACACAGAGAAGCAATTCCCAACAGATTCACGGTGACATTTATACTAGAATCAGTAAGTCTTATCCTGGAAAATAATACTTTCTTCTTCAATGGAAAGAACTATATCCAAATTAAAGGCACGGTTATAGGAACGAGGTTTGCTCCCGTTTATGCGAATTCGGTGATGGGTTACTTGGAACATAAACTCTACCAGGAAATAGAAGAGAGATACAACACTGAATTTAGGAAGTTTATTGAAAAAGCATGGAAGAGATACCTGGACGATTGCTTTATAATCTGGACAAAATCTCAAAACACTGTGGAGGAATTCAACACACTCCTGAACAACCTACACCCATCCATCCAATTTTCAAAGGAGATGAGCAGTACCAAATTACCATTTCTAGATATAATGGTAGTTAAAAAGAACACCGCCATTACCACAGATATATATTATAAACACACAGACACACACCAATACCTGAATTTTAAATCGTGCCATCCACCCCATACAAAACGCAACATCCCATACTGCTTAGCCAGAAGAATCTGTACTATTGTAGAGGATCTAAAGACCAGAAATCAGTGCCTGATGGAACTGAAAGAATTTCTGCTCAAGCAAAAGTACCTGTCACTACTTATAGAAAATGGTATTCAGCGGGCTTCGAAAATACCCATACAACAACTGAGGACACCACAAAGAAGAGACAAACAGGAAAAGATCATGCCATTTATAGTGACACAAAATCCATGCCACCAGAACATCTTTAATATCGCCAAAGCAAACTTACCGATCCTTGCACAAAGTAAGGAATTGAGAAATATCATTACAGATCAAAATATAACTCTCAGTAAGAGACAACCTAAAAACTTGAAAAAGCTATTAACAAAGGCAAGGTTTGACCTCAGCAACAAAAATCAAACATTCATTGATAGCCGATGCGGTACATGCCGATCAATTCATACCGGCCCATATATGAACACAAAATCAGGAAAAATATTCACCAATGCGAACATTAACTGCAAAAGTAGAAATCTAATCTACTGCATCAAATGCCCTAATTGTGAAGAACTGTACGTTGGCCAGACAGGTAATGCACTATCGGAACGCTCACAGGTGCATCGGCAACAGATTAAAAACCCAGAAGTCCGCCAAATACCACTGAGTAACCATCTGGCAACATGTGGTTGTGAAACTTTTATTATATTTCCATTCCATAAACTTTACAACCTGAATGAAATTGAGAGAAAACGCAAAGAAAAGGACTTTATTAAGAAATTCAAACCCACTCTTAACAAACAATGATTAAATTTATCTTACTTGGGGCTTAAAAATCTTATCCCTATAACTAAAACACAAAAAATCTCTCAAATGTCATCATTTCTAAAAATAGCCAAACACCTACTGGGGTTTAAAAATCTTATCCCTATAACCAAAACACAAAAAATCTCTCAAATTTCAACATTTCTAAAAATAAACTTGGCATCAATTCTAAAAATAGCCAAACACATACTGCTGCTGTCCAAAGGAATTGGTATAAAAGACAGAAAACCAGCCAGTCTGTTACAGTGTGTCAGACGAAGGCCTTGATGAATACCACTAGGTATGAAAATACGTATTAGCCTTTATATATTTAATTCTCTATATTGAATACTCAATATTTCATATATTCAATAAGACATATTTCATATATTCAATAAGACATTCAATACTTCATTTCATTTTATCATCTATTTTTATATTATATATTATATATTCCATATTCTATATCCCAGATAAATTTTACAAGAATATAAATAAAACATAAAAAACAGACAGAGTTGGAACTCTTTTAAGTAAAATAGTATATTCCTCTATACACGATCATACAAAACCCTCTTTTTGTATTTATTTTTATTCACACACACACACACACACACACACACATATATATATGCTTTCGGTGTGAATGGCTTTATTATATGATGCCGTATTTTACAATCCTGTAAACAATAATAATGGTATTTTTATATAAGCGTAAAGCTTATGCCGTTCACCGTGCAATGACTAACAAAAATAGTCTAATAACAGAGGATATAAGCCCTCGACAGAAAAAAGAAGGCTTTCCCATCCGTGTGGGACGCGAACGCACATCCCTTTGTTAACATGACTAAGTGTGTTACGTTCACACATGATAGGAAAGCCTTTTTTATCTGCCGAGTGCTAATATGCCTCGTTATTAGACTATTTTTCTTAGTCATTGCACGGTGAACGCCATAAACTTGAAGCTTATATAAAAATACCATTATTATTATTATTTACATGATTGTAAAATACGGCGTCATATAACAAAACCATTTGCAACGAAAGCATACATATATATATATATATATATATATATATATATAATTGGAAAACATGAACAGTTTTGTACCATTGTTTACAAAATAATAGCTGATTGTTTGCGAAGGAGCGTGTCTACAGTCCCCATGTTCATGCACGACCAGCTATATGTCGCTATGAGTAGAGCAACGGGTTCAGGAAATTTGGAAATTAGTTGTGGAGAAATGGAGAATATCGTTTATGTTGTGTATCACTCACTAAAAAGATGAAATTTTAAAAATCTGTTATCTCTCTCTCTCTCTCTTTTTACACCGTCGCTAGAAGGGGACTTAACTCATGTTTGCAAATACTCCTACTTGAAAATTGTTCGAAGTTATGGTTTAAAGTTATTTTTAATACAAAAATTCAAGTCTTAGGAAGCCAAAAAAAATAATAAATGGCCGATTCCGGGCATTTTCGACCATGAGGAATCCATTGGTGCGACTCCCAGATTGCTATCTTGTAAGGTGTGGATTTCTATAGATGCAACACATACACACACACACACTCACAAACTCAGCTTTACAATATGTACTGATAAGCTTTAACTGTTGTCCTATCGATGTACTGGTTAATCTATGTTTTTCTCCATGTTCTAATTATTTGTATTGGTACCTGATAAACTTTTGTTTATCCTATTGTCACCTGTGCTCGACGTATATTGTGTCCCTGCACACCACTGCCCGGAGACAACACAGGTAACAGATACTGATAGTATATACAGATATCTTATCCCTTAGTTGGTTAATACAACTGCTAACTCTCTCTCTCTCTCTCTCTATATATATATATATATAGAGAGAGAGAGAGAGAGAGATGATATATAATATATATATATATATATATATATATATATATATATATATATATATATATATATTTATATATATATATGAGATGCAGTTTGGGTTCAGGACAGGGAAAAGCACCACTGATGCTATATTTCTGGTAAGACAGCTGCAGGAGAAATACCTAGCTAAAGATAAACTTCTGTACCTGGCTTTCGTTGATATGGAGAAAACCTTAGACAGGGTCTCCCGATCCCTTATCTGGTGGTCAATGAGGAAACTAGGGATAGAAGAATGGTTAGTGAGAGTTGTGCGAGCCATGTACAGGGATGCTGTCAGTAAAGTGAGGGTTGGCAATGAGTACAGAGAAGAATTCCGGGTAGTGGTAGGAGTCTACCAAGGATCAGACCTCAGCCCCCTCTTATTCATCATAGTCCTCCAGGCAATAACAGAGGAATTCAAGACAGGATGCCCCTGAGAGCTCCTCTATGCTGATGACCTTGCTCTAATTGCTGGGTCACTACCAGAACTAGAGGAGAAGTTTCAGGTGTGGAGGCAAGGATTGGCCTTAGAGTCAACCTAGCTAAAACCAAAGTCTTAATAAGTAAGAAGTCAGACAAACCACAAATCCCTTCAGGTAGATGGCCGTGCTCAATCTGTAGAAAAGGCGTAGGTAGAAACTCTATAAGACGTACCCAGTGTAAGCTATGGACACATAAGAAATGCAGCAATATCAAAGGAAGGTTAACTGGGAAGATAGTTTTTGTATGTAGCAAATGCTTAGGTGCTATAAACACAGAGAATGTGCAGAGGACAGCTTCTGTCACATTCCAGGGAGAAAAACTAGAAGTGGTTGATAGCTTCCATTACCTAGTCAATAGCAGGGGTGGATGCTCTGAAAGTGTAGCTGCTAGAATAAGAATAGTCTGGGCAAAGTTCAGAGAGCTCCTACCTCTGCTGGTGACAAAGGGCCTCTCACTCAAAATAAGAGGCAGACTGTATGACGCATGTGTACGAACAGCCAAGACACATGGCAGTGAAACACAGGCAGTGACTGCTGAGGCCATGCATAAGCTGGCAAGGAAGGAAGCCAGTATCCTCCGCTGGATGTGTAATGTCACTGTGCATACACGACAGATTGTAAGTGCCCTGAAAGAAAAGTTGGACATAAGCAGCATCAGATGTGGTGTGCAAAGAGAGATGACTGCACTGGTATGGTCATGTGTTGCAAATGGATGAGGACAACTGTGTGCAAAAGTGCCACACTCTAGCAGTTGAGGGAACCTGTGGAAGAGGTAGACCCAGGAAGACCTGGGATGAGGTGGTGAAGCACGACCTTCGAACATTTGGCCTCACCGAGGTAATGACTAGTGACTGAGACCTTTGGAAATATGCTGTACTTGAGAAGATCTGACAAGCCAAGTGAGACCATAACCTGTGGCCTATGCCAGTGGTGTATAACCAGCCCACTTATGAGTACCCTTCATTCATTAGACAATAAACTCTGCTTGCGAAGACCTGTTGAGGCAAGTGAAATCAAAATCGCTGAAGTGGCCAATGACAGTACCGCCTGATTGGCATTCGTGCCAGTGGAATGTTAAAAGCACCATCCGAGTGTGATCATTGCCAAGGCTGCTGACTGGCTCCCGTCCCGTCCCGGTGACATGTAAAAAGCATCATTCGAATGTTATCGTTGCCAGTGCTACTGGACTGGCTCCTGTACAGGTGGCATGTGAAAAACACCTTTTGAGTGTGGTCATTACCAGTACCACCTGACTGGCCTTCATGCCGGTGGCACGTAAAAGCACCCACTACACTCTCAGAGTGGTTGGCGTTAGGAAGGGCATCAAGCTGTAGAAACTTTGCCAGATCAGACTGGAGCCTGGTGTAGCCATCTGGTTTCACCAGTCCTCAAGTCAAACTGTCCAACCCATGCTGGCATGGAAAGCGGATGTTAAACGATGACAATGATGATAATATGTAAGCACACACACATATATATAACTCTCTCCCCCCTCCCCTCTCTCTCTCTATATATATATATATGTAAGCACATATTTAAATACTTACATGGGTCAGAGAGAATTTGTTGAGGCAGATTTTCTATGGCTGGTTGCCCTTCCAGCCCCCAACTGTCATCTGTTTCCAAGTAAAATAATATGACTGAACATGTTTCCACAGAAGATTGGAAATGATGGACATCACTTGCAGAATGGTGATAGTTGTTTACTACTCTCAAGGTAAGGAGACAACAACATACAATTCAGTTTCTATCTACCAGATTCACTGTGGGATGGAAGAGGTCTCATGGCAAGGCCCCACACCAAATGGTTGGATGTGACTGGGGAAGATCTTCAGAGGCTTGATGTTACCTTGGAAGATGCACTGGTGGACTTGGTTGGCTCTACACATGATGATTCCAGCCCCATCAAGCAAGAGTATAAAACCAAGCCAGCCAAATCCACTCATAAGGCTTTAGTCAGCCTGAGCCCATAACAGAAGACACTAGCCCAAAGTACCACATGATGAGACTGAACCCAAAACCACAAGGTTGCAAAGTGGGCTTCTTAACCACATAGCCACACCAGTGTCTCTCTCTTTCTCTTTCTCTCTCTCTCTCTCTCTCTCTCAAGCACATAAATGAAAAAAAAGGTGGAAAAAATATAGTACTTGAATACTGAAGGTAGAGGAATATGCTTTTTATTGAAGCTGAAAAAATCTTCACAAACTGTGACTCAGAGTTGTAATCACATTAAAATAGTACTCTCTTTTACTCTTTACTCTTTTACTTGTTTCAGTCATTTGACTGTGACCATGCTGGAGCACCGCCTTCAGTCGAGCAAATCGACCCCAGGACTTATTCTTTGGAAGCCTAGTACTTATTCTATTGGTCACTTTTGCTGAACCGCTAAGTTACAGGGACGTAAACACACCACCATCGGTTGTCAAGCAATGTTGGGGAGACAACACAGACACACAAACATATACACACATATACACATATATATATACATATATACGATGGGCTTCTTTCAGCTTCTGTCTACCAAAATCCACTCACAAGGCTTTGGTCGGCCCGAGGTTATAGTACAAGACACTTGCCCGAGGTGCCACGCCTATACGATCACAACTGTCCAATGAATGGTAATAAGTAACAGTTTCTGAAGAATTTTTTGGCTTTAAATTAAAAGTATAAACCTTACCATAAGCCTAATGAGAAACTTGCCTATATACATAAACAGTTTTGTCACCCTCCTGTAATATTTAAAAACCTGATAGCTAAAAATAGTAACAGAGTTTCTAACCTCTCTTCCTCAAAAGAAATTTTCGAGAAGGCAGCCTCCTATTATAACAATGCCCAAGCCAATGGTGGCTTTAAAAATAAATTAATATGTAACTCCTCTAATATTAATCAGAATGATAATAATAGACCTAGAAAATTATTTGGTTTGCCCCTTCATTTTCCCTTCACATAAAAACTAACATAGGTAAAAGATTCCTGTCTCTCCTAGACAAACATTTTCCAGAAAATCACAGGTACAAGAAAATATTTAACAGGCAATCAGTGAAATTACCATATAGCTGCCCCAATACCAAGAACCTATTCCGAGTCATAATTTTCAAGACCGAGGAACCTATCCACTTGACTAGCGATGTATGATTAAATCCGTCATATATGAAGCAGAAGTTACTGCAATGCTAGATAATAACACAACTGATAAGAAGAGTTTTGTGAAGGAGAATTCAAGAATCCCTATGCAAATCACATATATCTTCCTTCTGACACAGGGATAAAAGCAAACTACTAAGTTGGCCAGCCATGTATGGAATTTGAAATTGCATGCAACGCCACATACGATAAAATGGAAAATAGTTGGAAAAATCTACACCATATGTTAACAGATAACACAAATGTAAGTTATGCATAGCTGAAAGAACTCAGATCCTTTTCAGATCTACGATCTGTAACTCTGCTGAATTCTAAGATCCCAAATTTTCAGTGGTTGTAAGCATGTGTCTAAGTTTCTGTTGAAGAATTGGGATGTACCTCCCCTGTCGGATTAATAACTGCACGATAAGCTCTAAACCACAAGCTTTCCTGCCTTATAATTGATGGTCTAAGGGAAATAACTCTTATTCGGTTATTTTTTTCTTTCTAATGTGATTACTTTTTTGTTTTCCAGTTTTTCAACCTTACTCTTTTTATATATAATTCCTTCTTGCCTTTTCTCGTTTTTCTCTCGCCCCATTTTTAGTTCATTGTACCATGTGAGCAGTGTCTGATAATTGTGCTGGGACACCAGACATATTATAAAACAATGTTTGGCCTGTTCCCAGCACATGAAACTGATTGTAGGAAATAAAAACATATATTGTGTTTATTAAATAATATTTATCTTTCACCTGATACTTTTTAGTTGATCATACATTTTTTGTTGGAATACTTTTTTTGTTGATCATACCATTATGGAATGGGAGTGGTTGGTGTTTGGAAGGGCATCCATCGGTAGAAACCATGCCAAATCAGACTGGAACCTGGTGCAGCTCTCTGGCTTACCAGCTCCAGTCAAACTATCTAACCCATGCCAGCATGGAAAGCAGACATTAAATGATGATGATGATGATACATACACATACATATTTATATATACATAAGAATATGTCTGTGTGTGTGTGTGTGTGTGTGTATACGTATAAATATAGTGATGACTATAATTGCTCTGTCATAACTACAGAGAATCCCACTGTGGTAGTGTATTATATATCCATGACTGAGAATGGATATATAAAAGACAGTATCCAAGGTTCATTGTTTCGCTTCAGAGTCGAAACACCAAATGATCGTTGGATACCATCTGATAACATCAGTTCCTCCTGACCAATGCTCCATTCACTTTGGTGAGTGGGAAAAGTATCTTCTTCTAGGTGTTATGAACATAACATATGCTGGTGATTAAGAAGTTGCTAAATTAATAGCGATGCTCATGAGACACGATAGGAAACAAGATAACGTACATAAATACACACATGTATACATAAATACATGATGGCCGTCCACTCGCGACCGAGGAAGACCATTGCCGACCTTCAGCAACATTGTGCGCTCTAGGACTAACTTATATTTTGCATTTGTGGCTCCGTTGGTGGCTAATGAGCCCTGCTCTTGACAAGCATACATGACTGCAAACATTGCAGACCAAGCTTTCCCCATTCACTATACAAGCTGTGCGCTTTCATGCAGCTCGCTTAAGTTCTTCATGCTGGATATGTGCTCTCTCAAAAGTGTTGATCCCCTCCTTAACCTGCTTCCTCTATTCATGGTGATGACAGGCATTGTTCTCCCAGTCAGTGTCCTGCATATCACAGGCCTTTAATGAGGACTTGACACAGTCCTTAAATCGCAGCCTTGGTTTCTGCCGGAGTCTCCTTTCATTCACAAGTTCTCCATATAGCATCTGCTTCGGAATCCTGCTATCCTTCATTCTAATAAGGGGTCCATTCCAATGTAACCGGTGCTTGTGCACCATTGTCTCAATACTCAAGATATTAGCTGTCCTCAGGACCTGTGTCTGGAATTTTTGAGGTCCAGCCAACATTGAGAATGTGTCTGAGCCATCTCTGATGACAGCATTCAAGGACCCTTACCTGACGTTTGTACAGAGCCCATATCTCACATGAGTAGAGGAGCGATGTCAGTACACATGCACGGTACACAGCAACTTTTGTTTGCCTTGCTATGCCATGCTGGGACCAGACACGAGACTGAAGAGACCGGAAGGAATTAGTTGCTCTCTGCAGCCTGAAAGATATTTTCTCATCCAGGGAGCAAGAATGGCTGAGTGTGCTGCACAGGTAGACAAACTTGTCTACTACCTTCAGAATTGTTCCTTCAACCAAGATAGCTGGTTTCCCATATGGATTTCCTGGTGCAGGCTGGAACATTACAACAGTCTTGTCCAGGCTAATGCTAAGTCCAAATGCCTTGCAAGAAGCAGAAATGCAATTCATGAGTATTTGCATGTCATCCACTGTATGAGTGACTAAGTCACAGTCATCTGCATAAAGGAGGCCACGAATAATAGACTGGAGAACCTTTGAATTGGCAGCAAATCGGCGTAGATTAAAGAGGCGGCCAGAAGATCGATATCTGACATATATTCCCAGAGAGCTAACCTTAACAAAAGCATGAGTAAAAGCAGTAGCAAAGTACAAAGAAAAGAGAGTTGGTGCAAGGATGTCACCCTGCTTGACACCATTCACTACAGGAATGGGTCCCGCCATGCTACCACCAACATTGACCCAAGCCTCCATCCCATCATGAAATGATTTAATTATAGATACAAAGTGATCCGGACATCCAAGTTTGCCAAGTATTTTCCATAGAAAGGCCCTATTTACAGTATCAAAGGCCTTTGTTAAATCAATGAATACCTGGACAAAATTCATATTCTGCTCATAGCACTTCTCCTGCATCTGTCTTGCTGTGAAAATCATATCCATTGTCCCTCTACCAGATCGGAAGCCACATTGAGGTTCAGATAGGACATCATTTACGAGACACCCATTCAGACGGGTAAGAAGAATATTTGCCAGAACCTTGCCAGCAGCTGATAGTAGAGCAATACCTCTGTAGTTACCACACATTGTTCTGGCTCCTTTTCCTTTATATACAGGAAGAATAAATGCATCCTTCCAGTCCTTAGGGATTGCACCATCCTTCCAGACTGCACATGAAGGGACTGTGTGATATAAATACCACCAAATCGCAAGACCTCAGCACAAATTCCATCCTTTCCAGGTGCCCTGCCAAGATTCGATTTACTTATTGATGTCATTACTTCATCTATTGAGGGCGAAGAGTCTAAGGAGCCAATGATAGGTCTTTGTTGCATAGTATCAATCACTGTTTCATCCACAACTGACTCATAGTTTAGGAGTTCAGAGAAGTGTTCAATCCAGCGACCTGTGATTTCTGTTGATTTAGTAAACAGGGTGGAAGACTCCTTGGAAAGCAAAGGAGCTGATGTGGAGCTCTTGGGTCCATAAGCTTGCTTCATAAGATGGTAAAGCTTCTTGCTGTCATTTGCATCAGCAGCAGCCTGAACATCACGAGCAAGATCCTCCCACCAAGTGTTCTGCATCTTCCTGAGAGATCGCTGCAGTAGTGATTTTACACTGTTATAGTGGGCAAGTGCTAGACTTTGCTGCACAGTAGACAGTTCTCTGTGTAGCAATACACTGTGGGCATGGCGCTTTACCACCAATAGTCGCTGAACTTCAGCATCATTCTCGTCAAACCAGTCTCTGTGTCTGGCAGTAACATATCCCAGGGTTTCGGCTGCACATTGTAGAACCTGGTCTCGAAA
Organism: Octopus bimaculoides; assembly: GCF_046866305.1. Lineage (NCBI taxonomy): Eukaryota > Metazoa > Mollusca > Cephalopoda > Octopoda > Octopodidae > Octopus > Octopus bimaculoides. The sequence goes on from NC_142955.1 coordinate 7,137,883, forward strand.
ATCCTCCCATGCTGCAGCAGTTTCAATGCTGGACAAGTGAGTCTGAAGTTCTTTCCTAACCACAACATCATATACCTTGTGGACATTTAGACGGCGAGGAATGCTGACTGGTCCTCTTCTCTCTTTCATTCTAATTACCATTCGGAACTTTGCTTACACCAGACTGTGGTCTGTCCAGCATTCTGATCCATGGAAGGACATGACATTACAAATGTCATAAATGTCGCGCTTGCAGATGATGACATAATCCAGCAAGTGCCAGACTTTGGATCTTGGATGCATCCATGTTGTTGTGTGATCACCTTTGTGCATAAAATGAGTGCTTGCGATGTAAAGTTCATGTTCTTCGTAAAGCTCCAGTAGCATGAGACCATTGCTATTCCTTTTCCCTACTCCAAAACGTCCTAGAGAGTTCCATGTTTGCCAGTCTGTTCAAACTCTGGTATTAAAATCCCCCAGTAGAATGACTTTATCAGAATTGGGGATTTTTCGAAGTATGGCTCTCAGCTGGGTATAAAAGATTGTTTTATCTTCATCACAGCTAGTCAAAGTAGGTGCATAGACACTTATTAGAGTAGCAAACCTCTTACTTTTCAAGTGCAACCGTAGCGTCATTATACGTTCTTTTATAGGAATAGGGAGCTCTTCCAACTTCTTAAGGATATCAGATCGGACTGCAAAACCAACACCAACCTCTCTGCACTCCTCCTTCTGCCTTCCTTTCCAAAAAAAGATGTATCCACCTCCTACTTCCTCAAGCTGACCAGCACCTTCTATACGAGTCTCTGAGAGTGCAGCTATATCAATTTTATAATGGTTCAGCTCACGAGCAACAAGTGCAGTGCGTCTTTCAGGCCTACAATCAGAGTGCGCACATTCCAGCATGAAATGCTTAAGTTCCGTCCAGATTTTATAAATAAAAGACTCTTTGTTTTTCGAGCACAGGGTGGACATCAGTCAGTCACGCTAAACTGACCAGATATGGAAAGACAGGCAATTTTTGGTTCACCTTTTCTAGAACCTCCCCAGTCTCCGGGTGAGCAGTACCCTCTCCAAATGGAGCTGCTGAGACACCCATGCAGCAATTGAATCCTACCACTGTCTTGGGCAACAAGGAGATGACTTTATATCTAGCATGGGCCGCCTACATGCAGGTCACTGACTACATGCTTCCAACCCATCAGGTCTGCATGCTTCACCACCTTCCTATCACCACAGGACTTCCGAATATAAACAAAAATAAAAATATATACTAAAAATGAAGAAAATATATACTAAAAATAAGATAAATATATACAAGAAAAAAAAAGGCAGAGGTCGGCAATGCCTGTGCTGAGTTTTAGGTCCAATGAGGCTAGCACAACACCTCATAGACCCTCTCCACTTTATTGACATTATCCAGAGACAAGCCGGAGCAAGATGTCTGGTGCCAATATAAGTCGCAGGCTCAGGGATGTGGGAGCACCGTGATCTCTAGCACAAACCAAAGATCCCCAAAATGTCCAATGCCATTCTCTGCATATCTGGGTTTATATCAGAGTGAACTTCTCCTAGAGACATGCCTCAACACGTCGGACACCATCCCTGAATTTCTGCATACCCGTGCTGTTGCTAGATAGCCGTTGAGCCTGCACTAGGTCCATCCGAGCTTTCAACAGGTCTTGTTTTCAATCCGGCTGGTTTTCTAGCAACCCTCCTCACCAGGGTAGCCTGGTGGGGGTGCCAGTTTAGTCGCCGGCAACCCAACCATGTAACAGGTTGTACTGGATTACATGTTACCAGTAGTACTTATGAGAGCCTCATACGTGACCTGACATATAAACACATGAGTGCATACATACATACATAAAAACACAATTTTCAGTTATCAAAAGAGGGACTGAGTACTTAATACACATTACAGAGTATATTCATTTATATAAATCTAGAGATTCACTCTATTGCTACTGAGTTTCTTGCTCAATGTTATCCTTTAGTCGGCAACAAAACTTTCCATGGTTTGAAGAACTGTATCAAGTGAGAAATGCACCAGGTTCAGACAAGATGTTTTGAGTATTTTTCTTTGAATCATAATAATATATTGCCATCTGTGTATTGTATTAAGTTTCACTTCTATCTTTTACTTGTTTCAGTCATTTGACTACAGCTATGCTGGGGCACCACCTTGAATTTTTAGTACTTCTTTTTTAAACCGCTAGGTCACAGGGATGCAAACACACCAATACCGGTTGTCAAGCAGTGGTGGAAAAACAAACACAGACACAAAGACACACACACACACACGCACGTGCGCACACACACGCACACACACACACACACACACATACGATGAGCTTCTTTCAGTTTCCTTTTACCAAATCCAATCCACTCACAAGGCTTTGGTTAGCCTATGGCTATAGTAGAAGACACTAGCACAAACTGCTATACAGTGGTACTGAACCTAGAACCATGTGGTTGGGAAGAAAGCTTCTTACCACACAGCCATGCCTGCACCTATATAGAACATTAAAAGGCATTATGCTATGGTTTTTGTCAGAGAGAAAAATCTCATCAGAAAGCATATGTTAGAAACAATATATTTTGAATTAAGACTAAAGTCATTGCAGCAGTGACTCATGAGAATGACAGGTGCATTTTGCACTGCTGTAATGATGCTTGCTTTGCTCTGATATATGACTGCCATTCCATTGGTTACAATGATGGGGTTCCAGTTGATCCGATCAATGGAAGAGCCTGCTAATGAAATTAACGTATAAGTGGCTGAGTGTTCCACAGACAAGCATACCCTTAACATAGTTTTCAGGAAGATTCAGCTTGACACAGAATGTGAAAGGCTGGCCCTTTGAATTAAAGGTATAACTCATTTTTGCCAGTTGAGCAAATTGGAGCAGTTTTAATTTAATGCTATTTCAATTGCATTCACTCAGTATAAATGTACACATGTACACACACACAATCATATACATATATACATACATGCACATATGGTTATCACTTACCTATGCTTGCTGCCAGTGACTCATTAGCATTGTTCTCATTTAGACTAATGACATCATTAACACTACCCAAGTCATCATTGCTTTTGGCACTTTGCCCAGCATCTGACTGGTCTTCATATTCATCTTCTTCTCTAATTAAAATAAAAAAACAACTTAATTAACAATTTCATAACTAATCAATCAATACATAAATACTAAGCAGAGTGATTAATTATTTAATTTATGTATCTTTTATCTCTTATCTGTTACTTGTTTCAGTCATTATTAGACTGCAATTATGCTGGGGCAATGCCTTGAAATACATCTTTTTTTAGCTGATTGAACTGACCCCAGTACTTATTTTTTTAAAGCCTGGAACACCTTTGCCGAACTGCTAAGTTATGGGCACATAAATACACCAACACTTGTTGTTAAGCTGTGGTAGGGAGAAAGGCAAAGACACACACACACAACAGGCTTCTTTCAGTTTGGCCTGAGGCTATAGTAGAAGACACTTGCCTAAAGTGTGACACTGTGGGACTGAACCTGGAACCATGTGGCTGGGAAGCAAGCATTGTACCACACAACCATGCCTGCACCTACGTATATAACAATTAAGTAAATAAATAAATCATTGTCATTGTTATTGTCGTCATTGTCATCGTCACCATTATTTAACATCCATGTTGGACAGGTTGACAGGATTAAATGAGACTGCAATGAACTTCAATGTCTGCTTTAGAAGGGTTTCTACAGGTAAATGGCCTTCTTAATGGTAACCACTCTACAGTGTTTAATGGGTACTTTTCTGTGACAGGTCAGGTATTGGAAACTATTTGTTATATCCATGTATTGTTTAAGTTTATATGCCATGCACGTAAACTTAGCTTTCAGTGTTAAACAAAGTTAAGAACCAGTTGTCATCTGCAAAAGTGTATAGTTTAATAACATGTATCCTGCTTTTGCTAATTGTTTTAGGTTGTAGTGAAACCTCTCTCTCAGGCATTCAATCATAAATGATAATGAAGCTGCTAACATCTAGCCTTCGGCTGCCTTGGACCCTTGTGTCCACCACCCTGATTAGTTCTCATTTGTGCGGCAATTGTCCCCAGTTCTGCTTCGCACCAGGGTGCATACAGTCCAATCGTGGCCTTCAGATAAGGTCACGTGAGAGAGAGTTTTTCTGGGTTTCCGGTGAGCCCCCTGTACATCTATAAATAAGCCCGCTCCAATGACGCCAGTCGTCTTCAATTCTAGATCTCTCACAGGTCTGGTCGCTGACCACACACACATACAGAACACAGCTACAGCCAGTTTCCAGCGACGACGACTTCAGCACCAATATACTGACTACCACAATGTCGTCGACAGCAACCCCACCACCAGAGTACACACCAATATCAACAAACACAGTTTTATCTCGACACTGTATGAGTGGATTATAACCACCAAGAACAACAGTCAGAACTAACCTGTGAGAATATTCCGACCAGGTAACTGGTCGTAGCATCGATGCTCAACACACTCGACATGTGACACCACAGCTCTGCTTTCTGGCCACAACTTCCTGCGTATGAACATTCTATATCTTGAGTAACTCATATAGGAACTGGTATTTCTCAATCTCAGTGTTTGAGACTTGTAGTCTATGTTACAGAAACTCTTTCTATATTCTGTGTTCCTCTCTCTCACACACATATTGTACTCTCACATAATGTACACACACTATTGCTTATATGACGATCCGTTATTTCATATTGTTGTATACATACTCTTGTACACGAAGGCCTGACTTATCCACTGTGTTATTTATATATGCTGCATGCACGCACACACACACTACAGTTCCACTATGTTAATAAACTTACTCTCATTATATATCTAACGGTTGTGTAAGAACGACCGTGCGCACCAAAAGGAGAAATGGTGACGAATGGAAAAACAGGCTCCTTTATTAAACGCATCACACGGTCGAACACAAAAATATCAAAATGATAAATATGTTATACTTCGATAACATAGAGAATTCATAAATGCCAGTAAGGAAGACGATAGGAACACAGCCATATGAGATGAATAACAGTAAGATTTATTGTAGCATTAAATTGCATGTCTGTGTGTGAGTGAATGCGACATAATGAAACACAATAAAAGACAGGCCGTCATGTAAAGAAAAGAGTGTGTGCGAGTAATACATGTATGTGAATGTAAGTGATACAGCGGATAGAAAAGAGTCAGTAACACGGATTGGAATTTAAGATACCAGTTCTTTGTTAGAGTACACAGTGGTTAGTGTCTGTATATAAGAAGTTAAGGCGTGTGGGGCAGAGTGATCACTAGTTGTGATGTTAGGTCTTCCATGCCAAGCCGGGTCCTTGAATACAGATGTTCTTCGCAGGCTAAATTCTTGGCTGTTACTTATCGTCGTGAAATGAATCACACAAACAGGATTGAAGAGAAGTGCTGTGCTAGTTTGGTTAGCTGTCGGTATCGTGTGTACGTGTAGAGTCATGTTGACGCTGTTGGAGACGATGCTGGTAGTCGTAGAGTCGTGTTGCTGCTGGCGACGTCGGGGGCGATGCTTGTAGTTCGTAGTTGTACGATGGTGTCGATGTCGTCGCTGGAAACTGGTTGCTGCTGTGTTACGCGTGTGTGACCGGCGGCCAAATCTAGGCGATCTGAGGCGCGACAAATTTGCCGGGTATCTAGCAAGCTATTTATAGCTGAAGGTAGGCTCCAGAGAAGCATTAGAAAAACACTATCACGTGACCTTATTAGGGGCTACGGTTGGTCGATTTGCGTTCTGGCGGGAACGGTACGAGGCAGTTGCCGCTTCAAATAATAATCAGTCAGGTGATGACAGGGAATGAGCTGCTTTCTACTACGCTCGCGTTTGTTAATATTTATAGTAGTGAGAGAAAGTGGTGTTTGTATATAATGGCGATAGAAGTGTCCACTACAGTTGTGTCTGTCACTCTTTCATTCCTTTTACTGGCACTATGGCTCGCATCTCTCACGACGAGCCTTCTATGTTATTTATGTATATTGCTTTGTGTTCGACCGTGTGGCGCATTAAAAGGAGCCTTTTCCGTCTCGTCGCCATTCTCCTTTGGTTTGCACGGTCGTTCTATTACAAGGTGTCTAGTAGGTGTAAGTAGACCTTGACACACTGTTAACTCCCTCATCCGCAGATCCAGTGGTACATCCAGGATGAGAGAGAGAGAGAGAGAGAGAGAGAGATTTGCTAGTACTCAGCTGGGACTAGTTTGAGGGGAGTAGAGTAGATAACCCCTTTCATTGTAACCCAATATATCCACCCTGTGTGTGTCTTCTTTGCCCCACCACACTTTATTTCATCTTCTTATTTCTCGGCTGTCTGTGGTTTTATTAGACTCTTGTCTCCAGTTCACCTTTATGTATCACCTCCTATTACCTCATCCTTCTTTATTCACTCCCCTATCCATGTTTATCATTCACTACGTTCACCTCCATCCTCATCTCTACTGTCTATTACTCTGCTTTCACATTCTTATATGAACCTACCCACCCAGCCATCTTCAATTCTTTGTCTCTATTTCCTTTTATTCATCTTCTATGCTCTGACCTCATTTCCGCCATCTTTTTACCTTCTCCTGCTGAGGTAGCCATATATCTCCTCTACAGCCATAGAAATTATGCCAAAATAGATAATGGAACCTAGTACAGCTCTCTAGCTTGCCTAGCTTTTGTCAAATACTTCAACCTATGCCAGCATGGAAGATGGATGTTATATGATGTGATGACAACAAAAAAATATCTGTTCCGATCCCCCATGCTTTAGATCAGTGATCCATGTGGATTTTGGGGGTCCTTATAAGATTTTGTTATTAAGATTTCTCTGCAATAAATTGGTTATACTTCTACAATATACAACATATTTTAACAATTCTTCTGTGCAATTCTTAATGAAATTTCATTATAAAAATATATGATTTTTTTTAACATAGAATGGCTATGAGAGTCCATCTGAGTAAAACAGGAATCAAAGGGCCCCATAGGTAAATAATGGTTGAGAAACCTTGCTTTAGATGCTCATACCTGGCACAAAGTCACTTCCCTTAATTCTGCATTCCCACTCCATCAAGAGGGTCCTCTTTCATGAATTACCTGGTGACCTCGCTAGTGCTGTGTCATGCAAACAGCATCCTGTACACTATTAAGTGGCTGGTATTTAGATAGAGACTTCTATGTAGTAGCTAAATAATACTTAGAACAACTGCTACATCTACAAATCATGCTGCACCATCTTAAATACATATTCAATAACGTAGGCCAACATTTCCTTACTGGAATGGGGTAGGCACTTGGAATGCATTTGCTCATAAAATCTCTTCACTAAACTGAGGCTAACAAGGGCATCTATAACACTTGAAGCAGAAGACGAATTGTGTGTGTGTGTGCATGTGCGTGCATGCATGTGTGAGTAAATGTGCATGCATGTATGTTCTCTTCTGTTTTTAGTTATTTAAATTCTTGCTATGAGGAAGGAGCTGGTTTCTAATAATGATAACAAAAATAATGTCACATCTTAAACTTGACAAAAGTCCTGCATACTTTTACTATTCAACTTACAGATTGTATTTGTAATGTGTGAGTTAGCTGGCTGATTTCTTTTTCTGAAGAACCTTGGTTATCCATATCATCACTTACACATTTACTCGCAAAACCAAGTGCACCAATTATTATTTGTAGTATAAGTATGATATAGAATCTAGATATAGAAGCTGGAAGTTTAAAAGTAGTTGTCCATAGTTATCCTCTTTCTCTTTGATTTTCAAAGAGATATTCACATCATCAGGACAGCTGAACTCTATGATAATACATAAGTTTTGTCTATCCCAAATAACAATATCCAGCCTGTTATGTTTAAACTTGACAGATGTTTTGATGGGAATGTTCTACTTGTATTCCTTTGTTGATGTTTGTGTATGTATTCAATAACAGAGGTAGTCTCTATATTTACTTCAGGAAAGCCTTTTTTCCGAATGGCATTATATATTGTCTTTGTGACAATGTGTTGCATAGGGAACACCACAACAGAACTGATATAAAAAAAACCATGGTGCCATCTAAAGAGCACTGGTGCTGGTGCCATGTAAAAAGCACCAATGTTGGTGCCACATAAAAAGCACTGATGATAGTGTCACATAAAAGCACTGGTGCTGGTGCCGTGTAAAAAGCACTGCTGCCGCTGTAGAGTGGTTGGCATAGAAACCAAGCCAAACAGACAATGAAATCTGGTGCAGCCCCTAACCTTGCCAGTTCTTGTCAAGCTGTCCAACCCATGCCAACAGGAAAAACAAAAATTAAATGACACTGATGATGATGATGATGTTGATCAGAGCTGGAACAGCTGTGATGATAGATCTGGTGGACCCTGATTGAACTGGGGGGTTTTCAAAAGCACCGGCAATAAGACTAGATGAGAATGATAATAATGTTTGTACCAGTACCTTATAATATTTATGTTGTGTCTATCAATTTTTTTGCGTAGCTCAGCGATGACGCTATGAAGTTCTGTGATTCTCTCCTCATAGCGAGATGTGATTTTCTCCACTTTATCATCATAATCTCGTTGTATACGTAATTTATCAGTCTGTGGAATAAAAAGATGGAAAGAAAAAATAAATACATATACAATAAATACTTGAAAAACACAATTAAAAAAATTTTAAAATTAAATGTATACATATATATAAATACATGTGTGTATAGACATACATACACATATACATAGATGTGAATGTGTGTGTGTATGTGTGTGTGTGTGTGTGTGTCAGTGTATATATATGTATATATATAAATATCTATGTATGTGTCTTTGTGTCTGTGTTTGTCCCCACCACTGCTTTGCAACTGGTGTTGGTGTATTTATATCCTTGTAACTTAGTGGTTTGGCAAAAGAGACTGATAGAATAAGTATCAGGCTAAAAAAAAATTCTTGGGGTTGAATTTTTCGATTAAAACCCTTCAAGGTGGTGCCCCAGCATGGCCACAGTCAAGTGATTGAAACAAGTAAAAGATAAAACATATATATATATATATCATAAAAGCACCCGTTACACTCTCAGAGTGGTTGGCATTAGGAAGAGCATCCAGCCATATCAGACTGGAGTCTGGTGCAGCCTTCCAGCTTTCCAACCCTGGTCAAACCATCCAACCCATGTCAGTGTGGATAACAGATGTTAAATGATGATATATATATATATATATATATATATATATATATAAGAAAAACTACAAACCCCTTCAGGTAGATGGCCCTGCTCGATCTGTTGAAAAGGCATAGGTAGAAACTCTATAAGACGTACAGTGTAAGCTATGAACACATAAGAAGTGCAGCAATATCAAAGGAAGGCTAACTGGGAAGGTAGTTTTTATATGTGACAGGTGCTCAGGAGCAATAAACACTGTAAACAAACAGGAAACAACTTCTGCCACATTCCAGAAAAGCTAGAAGTAGTTGGTAGCTCCCATTACCTAGGTGACCAAGTCAGTAGTGGGGGAGGGTGTGCTGAAAGTGTAGCTGCTAGAATAAGAATAGCCTGGGCAAAGTTCAGAGAGCTCTTACCTCTGCTGGCGACAAAGGCCCTCTCACCCAGAGTAAAAGGCAGACTGTATGACACATGTGTACGAACGACCATGCTACATGGCAGTGAAACATGGGCCATGACTGCTGAGGACGTGCGTAAGCTCACAAGAAATGAAGCCAGTATGTTCTGATGGATGTGTAATGTCAGTGTGTATACTCGACAGAGTGTAAGTACCTTGAGAGAAAAGTTGAACCTAAGCAGCATCAGTTGTGGTGTGCAAGAGAGACGATTGCGCTGGTATGGTCATGTGGTGAGAATGGATGAGGATAGCTGTGTGAAAAAGTGCCACACTCTAGCAGTTGAGGGAACCTGTGGAAGGGGTAGACCCAGGAAGACCTGGGATGAGGTGGTGAAGCACGACCTTCAAACATTAGGCCTCACTGAGGCAATGACTAGTGACTGAGCCCTTTGGAAATATGCTGTGCGTCAGAAGACCTGGCAAGACAAGTGAGACCATAATATGTGGCCTTTGCCAGGGATGTAGCCAGCCCACTTATGCGTACCTTTCCTTCATTGGACACTAAACTCTGCTTGTGAAGATCTGTTGAGGCAAGTGAAATTGAAATCGAAATTGAACCAAATTCGATTACTGGCACCCGTGCCAAGGGGGAGCGCTAACAGCACCATCCAAGCGTGATCATTGCCAGAACAGCTGCGTGGCTTCCATGCCAGTGGCACATAAATGGCACCATTTGAGCATGATCGTTACCAGCATCGCCTCACTGGCACTTGTGCTGGTGGTACATGAAAAAACATTCGAGCAAGGTCGTTGCCAATGCCGCTGGACTGGCTCCTGTACAAGTAGCATGTAAAAAACACCATTTGAGCGTGGTCGTTGCCAGTACCGCCTGACTGGCCCTCGTGCTGGTGACATGTAAAAGTACCCACTACACTCTTTGAGTGGTTGGCGTTAGGAATGACATCCAGCTGTAGAAACTCTGCCAGATCAGATTGGAGCCTGGTACAGCCATCTGGTTTGCCAGTCCTCAGTCAAATCGTCCAACCCATGCTAGCATGGGAAGCGGAGGTTAAATGATGATGATGATGATATATATAAACATACACACTCTTCTATATGTAAACACCCACACACACACACACGTATATTCATACATGGAAACCTACACACATACTTTCATATCTATTTTCTTACACATGCATGCACATACATACAAATACCAAAACATGCATACAAGTTACATTTGACTTTGTACATGAATAAACATGCATTCAAATTTTTAAAAAAATGTTTATAGAAAATGATATCAAAGAAATATTTGAATAAACGTAAAAATACATATAAAAAGGTCATGTTTAATACAGGTAGGAGAGAGAGAGAGAGGAAGAAAAGAGGGGCAATGGAAGGTTGAGGGAAGGAGAAACCAGAGAAAGAGACAGTGTGGTATGAGCTGTGATGCAAATAGATAGATAGATAGATAGATAGATAGATAGATAGATAGATAGATAGATAGATAGATAGAAAGAGAGAGAGAGAGAGAGAGTAAGAAACAAGTACTAGCATATCTCAACTTGGGTCGATAATAGGTTCCAAGAGATGTGACTTAACTTGAAAAATGATGTAATACAAAAGATCAATTTAAAAAATTAATTAAAATATATGTTTTAATAAATGGTTTGTACACATTTTCACATGTATATTTCATTTGATTTTCCTCTTCTGTATTGATTTTTAGAAGTATTTTAAAAATTTCTATATTCACTGAGACCAATGTAAAGTCATAAAAATCTACTGAAGCTGAGGTCTATTTTTAAAAAAATAAATTTTTTTTTAATATTTCAGGATGGTAATTTCTTTTCCCTTGCCAAATAAACTCATGCATGATATATTTGTTCTGAAGACAGAATGGACTAAACACTAGAGGAGACACATGGGATGGAGAGCCATTGAAGGTCACAGGTGTGTGATGAAAGACTTCCAGACAATGGACATAAAATAAGAATAATAATAAACAAGTAAAGAATGAATATATAGTGTGTGTGTTTATTTGGTAAGGAATAAAAAAAAAAATGACCATCCCGAAGTATAACAATATTTGTTCCAACACACGATTTTCATATCAGGAATCTTGTAACAGAAATACATAAATGTAAAAATAAAAAAATGTATTGTTGAAAAAGACTTAACTTGAAATGAAGTTAAGGTATGTTTTTATATTGAATCATAATTGTAGAGAGAATAATAAGAGTAAGGTGTAGTGAAGCAATGGAAGGAAGGCATGCTAACAGAAAGGACATATGATCTTAGATAAATTAATGAAGAAGAACAAGGACTTCTGATATAATGTCTATAGATACACAGGTTTGTGTGTGTCTTTATACATGTACATACACAAACCATTTACTAAAACAGATATAAACTAATTAAGTTTTAAAAACAATTTTTTGTGTTATATCATTTTTCAAATTAAGTCACATGTCTTGGAACCTATTATCGATGTAAGTTGAGTTATGCTAAAACTTGTTGTTTATTCTCTCTTCTGCACAACGGTTTAAACCAATGGTCACTAACAACATGCTGTATTAAAACAGGGTTTATTTAATGAGACACCCCTTGTAAAATCACTTGATGAGATGCTTCTGCACTGAGGGATGCACCACAACCAGTTAAACAGTATCCAACTCAGTATCCCACTCAGGATGGGTCAAAACGGTTGTTTTGAGTAATAGAATTTCTCAAAGATTCGATTTTCTATTTTTTGCCTTAATTGTTTATTATATGTGTGTGTGTGTGTGTGTGTGTGTGTGTGTGTGTGTATGCACAAATAAATAAATAAATATATCTCGATCCCACTCTCTATATATCTTCTCATTCCCCTTCGATTAACTCCTGCTCAGTGCCGGTTTGGTGCACCCGCCCTCCCACCCCCTCCACCAGTACCGGAAGTTCCTATCTTGTACTCCAGTACCGGAAGTTCCTATCTTGTACTCCAGTACCGGAAGTTCCTATCTTGTACACCAGTACCGGAGGTTCCTATCTTCCTCACCAGTACCATGACTGTCCCCCATGAACACTTCTAAAGATTTCCCACCCCCACTTTGGGTTTTATCCCCCTATGTAAGGTAGAGATCATATGGTGCATAATACGATAGTATAGTGGATGCTGGCTGAAAGGAATGCTACTGATTATGTTCTCTGCAAAATGCGAGCTTTCTTTTCAGGTACATGTCGCTGCCGTTCCCCGCTCCAAGGTCTCACGGGTCCATACCCCCCACACCCTCAGGGTTGGCACTCTTAACGTTGGCACACTGAAAGGTAGATCTGGTGAGATTGTTGAGATGCTTGAACGGAAACGTGTCGATATCTGCTGCCTCCAAGAAGTAAGGTGGAGAGGTTGTTCTGCTAGGCTCCTCACAGGCAAAGAACACAGGTACAAGATTTTCTGGGCAAGAAACTCACACGGGGTCAGGGGCGTGGGTATACTTCTTGCAGAGAAATGGGTGGATAAGGTAATCGAGGTGGTTAGAGTATGCGATAGAATACTTAGGATTAGATTAGTCCTACACCATGGTTTAGCAACCATTATCTTGGCCTGGGCTACCCAACAGACAGAAAGACCAATTTTATGACACCCTTCTGCAGACTACCTCATCGACGAATGACAGGGACCTTCTCTTTGTGGCTGGTGACTTCAATGGTCATGTTGGACAACATTCAGGGGGCTTCTATGGCGTACATGGAGGCTATGGTTTTGGTTCCTGCAATGAGGAGGGAACCAGGCTGCTGGAGTTCTGTGATGCAAATGACCTTATGGTCTGCAATACTAACTTCAGGAAACCTGCCAGTCACCTACCGTTCTGGCAGGCACACAAGCCAAATTGACTACATCCTCGCCAGGAAAAGGGAAAGATGGCTGCTTAGAAATATCAAAATATTCCCAGGTGAAGAATGTACCCCACAACATAGACTAGTAGTTAGTGACTTTAGGATCAGAGCTAAGTGGCCGCCAAGAAGACGACCAGCTTGGCGGAGAAGGGTATGGAAGCTCAAAGATCCTGCGAATGGACAGAGATTTAGAGACTTATTACTCGAAGCCTTCGACGAAATAGAGGGGGATGTAGCTTCACACAATGTAGAGAACAACTGGACGTTTCTACGGGACAACCTGCTGAGGGCCACCAACGAGATCTGTGGTTGGTGCAAGGTCCCTTCTCGACCCAAAATAACCTGGTGGTGGAAACAGGAGGTAGACAGGGCTATTAGACAAAAGAAACAGGCTTGGAAGGACTGCAAGAACGGTGGTAGCAGGGAATTGTACCAATCTGCCAGAAAGGAAGCTAGGCGACAGGTTTATTTAGCCAGAGGGGAGGAAGATAAGAAAAAATTTGCCAATGTTCTGCGCCGTGAGGACCAAAAACTTGAGGTATTTCGTGTTGCAAAGAGAGAGAATAGTGATGTCGTAGGAGAGAAATGTGTTCGCATGGATGATGGTACGCTTGCACTAAATGAGGCTGCAAAGAAAGAGGTCTGGAGATGCCACTATGATAGATTGCTTAATAAAGAGAATGAATTGGAGAAAGAGAGTCTGCCGTATGTCGACCCAACAGAGGGACCAGCTATCCGAGTTGACAGTACCATGGTAGATAAAGCAATTAAGAGTATGAAGACAGGGAAAGCCCCCGGCCCATCAGGAATCACTGCAGAGATGCTCAAAATATCTGGCAGTGTCGGCTATAGCCTAGTCACCCGTATTACGAACCAGGTGATACACGAAGGAGTCATACCCAATGACTGGTGTAGCAGCACCATAGTCAACTGCTACAAAGGTAAAGGTGATGCTTTAGATACAAATAATTACAGAGGTATCAAGCTTTTAGATCAGGTAATGAAAGTCACGGAGAGGGTCATAGCTCAACTGCTTCGGGAGCGAGTCAGTTTAGATGAGATGCAGTTTGGGTTCGTGCCTGGGAAAAGCACCACTGATGCTATATTTCTGGTAAGACAGCTTCAGGAGAAATACCTAGCCAAGGATAAACCTCTGTTCCTGGCTTTCGTTGATATGGAGAAAGCCTTTGACAGGGTCTTTCATTTGGTGGTCAATGAGGAAACTAGGGATAGAAGAATGGTTAGTGAGAGATGTGCGAGCCATGTACAGAAACTCTGTCAGTAAGGTGAGGGTTGGCAGAGAGTACAGTGAAGAATTCCGGGTGGAGGTAGGGGTCCACCAAGGTTCTGTCCTCAGCCCCCTCCTATTTATCATAGTCCTCCAGGCTATAACAGAGGAATTCAAGACAGGATGCCCCTGGGAGCTCCTCTATGCTGATGACCTTGCACTAATTGCTGAGTCACTATCACAATTAGAGGAGAAGTTTCAGGTGTGGAAGCAAGGACTAGAATAGAAGGGCCTTAGAGTCAACCTAGCTAAAACCAAAGTCCTCATATGTAGGAAGGCAGACAAAACACAAACCCCTTCGGGTAGATGGCCCTGCTCGATCTGTAGAAAAGGAGTGGGAAGTAACTCTATAAGATGCACCCAGTGCAAGCTATGGACACATAAGAGGTGCAGCAATATCAAAGGAAGGTTAACTAGGAAGTTAGTTTTTGTTTGCAGCAGATGTTCTGGAGCTATAAATACTGTGAATGTGCAGAAAACAACTTCTGCCACATTCCAGGGAGAAAAACTAGAAGTGGTTGATAGCTTCTGCTATCTTGGTGACCAAATTAGCAGTGGAGGTGGGTGCGCTGAAAGCGTAGCTGCTAGAATTAGAATAGCCTGGGCAAAATTCAGAGAGCTCTTACCTCTGCTGGCGACAAAGGGTCTCTCTCTGAGAGTAAAAGGCAGATTGTATGACGCATGTGTACGAACAGCCATGCTTCATGACAGTGAAACATGGGCCATAACTGCTGAGGACATGCGTAGGCTTGCAAGGAATGAAGCCAATATGCTCCGATGGATGTGTAATGTCAGTGTGCATACTAGACAGAGTATCAGTACCTTGAGAGAAAAGTTAAACTTACGAAGCATCAGTTGTGGTGTGCAAGAGAGACGACTGCGCTGGTATGGTCATGTAGCGAGAATGGATGAGGATAGCTGTGTGAAAAAGTGCCACAGCTTAGCAGTTGAGGGAACCTGTGGAAGAGGTAGGCCCAGGAAGACCTGGGATGAGGTGGTGAGGCACAACCTTCGTGGGATTTTCGATTGAGATCGCTGCCAGTGCCACTGGACTGGCTCTTGTGGGGGTGACACATGAGGTTTTTCGAGTGAGATCGTTGCCAGTGCCCCTAGACTGTCTCTTGTGCGGGTAACACATGAGGTTTTTCAAGCGAGATCATTGCCAGTGACCCTGGACTGGCTCTTGTGCGGGTGACACAGTAAATTTTTCGAGTGAAATCGTTGCCAGTGCCCCTGGACTGGCTCATGTGCTGGCGACACATGAGGTTTTTCGAGTGAGATCGTTGCCAGTGCCCCTAAACTGGCTCTTGTGCGGGGCCGTCGTAGGATTTTCCAGCGAGATAGTGGCCGGTGCCCCTGGACTGGCTCATGTGCGGGCGACACATGAAATCTTTCGAGCAGGATCATTGCCAGTGCTCCTGGACTGGCTCATGTGCAGGCGACACATGAAATCTTTCGAGCGGGATCGTTGCCAGTGCCCAATGACTGGCTCATGTGCGGGTGAAACATGAGGTTTTTCGAGCGAGATCGTTGCCAGTGCCCCTAAACTGGCTCATGTGCGGGCGACACATGAAATCTTTCGAGCAGGATCATTGCCAGTGCCCCTGGACTGGCTCATGTGCAGGCGACACATGAAATCTTTCAAGCGGGATCATTGCCAGTGCCCCTGGACCGGCTCATGTGCGGGCGACACATGAAATCTTTCGAGCGAGATCGTTGCCAGTGCCCCTGAACTGGCTCTTGTGCGGGGCCGTCGTAGGATTTTCGAGCGAGATCGTTGCCGGTGTCCCTGGACTGGTTCATGTGCGATCGACACATGAAATCTTTCGAGCGAGATTGTTGCCGGTGCCCCTGCGCTGGCTCTTGTGCGGGGCCGTTGTAGGATTTTCGAGAGAGAACGTTGCCGGTGCCTATTGACTGGCTCTTGTACGGGTGACACATGAAATCTTTGGAGAGAGATCGTTGCCAGTGCCCCTGAACTGGCTCTTGTGCGGGGCCGTCATAAGATTTTTGAGCGAGATCGTTGCCGGTGCCCCCGGACTGGCTCATGTGCGGGTGACACATGAAATCTTTGGAGCGAGATCGTTGCCAGTGCCCCTGGACTGGCTCATGTGTGGGCGACATGTGATGTTTTTCGACTGAGATCGTTGCCGGTGCCCCTGGACTGGCTCTTGTGCGGGTGACACATGAGGTTTTTCGAGCAGGATCGTTGCCAGTGCCCCTGGACTGGCTCGTGTGCGGGCGACACATGAAATCTTTCGAGCAGGATCATTGCCAGTGCCCCTGAACTGGCTCATGTGCGGGCAACACATGAAATCTTTCGAGCGGGATCATTGCCAGTGCCCCTGGACTGGCTCATGTGCGGGCGACACATGAAATCTTTCGAGCGAGATCGTTGCCAGTGCCCCTAAACTGGCTCTTGTGCGGGGCCGTCGTAGGATTTTCGAGCGAGATCGTTGACAGTGCCCCTGGACTGGCTCATATGCGGGCGATACATGAGGTTTTTTCGAGCGAGATCGTTGCCGGTGCCCCTGGACTGTCTCTTGTGCGGGTGACACATGAGGTTTTTCGAGCGATATCATTCCCAGTGCTCCTGGACTGGCTCTTGTGCGGGTGACACATGAAATGTTTCGAGCGAGATAGTTGCCAGTGCCCCTGGACTGGCTCTTGTGCGGGGCTGTCGTAGGATTTTCGAGCGAGATCGTTGCCAGTGACCCTGAACTGACTCTTTAGCGGGGCTGTCGTAGGATTTTGGAGCGAGATCGTTGCCGGTGCCCCTGGACTGGCTCATGTGCAGTCGACACATGAAATCTTTCGAGCGAGATTGTTGCCGGTGCCCCTGCGCTGGCTCTTGTGCGGCGCCATCGTAGGATTTTCGAGTGAGATCGTTGCCAGTGCCCCAAGACTGCCTCATGTGCGGGCGACACATGAGGTTTTTCGAGCGAGATCGTTGTCGGTGCCCCTTGACTGGCTCTTGTACGAGTGACACATGAAATCTTTCGAGCGAGATCGTTGCCAGTGCCCCTGAACTGGCTGTTGTGCGGGGCCGCCATAGGATTTTTGAATGAGATCGTTGCCGGTGCCCCCGGACTGGCTCGTGTGTGGGCGACACATGAAACCTTTGGAGCGAGATCGTTGCCAGTGCCCTTGGACTGGCTCATGTGTGGGCGACACATGATGTTTTTCGAGCGGGATCGTTGCCAGTGCCCTTGGACTGGCTCTTGTGCGGGTGACACATGAAATGTTTCAAGCGAAATTGTTGCCAGTGCCCCTGAACTGGCTCATGTGCGGGCGACACATGAAATCTTTCGAGCGAGATTGTTGCCAGTGCCCCTGAACTGGCTCTAGTGCGGGGCCGTTGTAGGATTTTCGAGCGAGATCGTTGCCGGTGCCCCTGGACTGGCTCATGTGCGGGCAACACATGAAATCTGTCGTGCGGGATCATTGCCAGTGCCCCTGGACTGGCTCATGTGCGGGCGACACATGAAATCTGTCGAGCAAGAACGTTGCCGGTGCCCCTGGGCTGGCTCTTGTGTGGGGCCGGCGTAGGATTTTTGAACGAGATCGTTGCCAGTGCCCCTGGACTGGCTCATGTGCGGGCGACACATGAGGCTTTTCGAGCGAGATCCTTGCCAGTGCCCCTGAATTAGCTCTTGTGCGGGGCCGTCGTAGGATTTTCGAGCAAGATCGTTGACGGTGCCCCTGAACTGGCTCATGTGTGGGTGACACATGAAATTTTTGGAATGAGATCGTTGCTGGTACCCCTGGACTGGCTCTTGTGCGGGTGGCACATGAAATGTACCATTTTGAATGTGGCCGTTGCCAGTACCGCCTGACTGGCCTTCGTGTGCGTGACACGTAAAAGCACCCACTACACTCTCTGAGTGGTTGGCGTTAGGAAGGGCATCCAGCTGTAGAAACTCTTCCAAATCAGATTGGAGCCTGGTGTAGCCATCTGGTTTCACCAGTCCTCAGTCAAATTGTCCAACCCATGCTAGCATGGAAAGCGGACGTTAAACTACAACGACGATATCAAACAACAAAAATGAGGATGGATAAAATCATATCTTTAATTGGTGATTACACCATACATTACAGACAATCATTTCTTTGTGTCAACATATTTTAGATACAGAAAAAAAAACATATAAAATTAAATAAAAGTCAAATTAATATATCCCAAAATATATGCTCACACAACATTATCAAGGCAGTTCAAAAAGGTTTAAATTCAAAGAGAATTGAAGAAATATATATATATATATATATATATGAATGGGATGCATTTAGCTATTTCTGTGTAGATTGAAAAAAATTGATGAACTGCTCAAATCAATTTTCGAACCTTATTGGGGCCTTATCAGAGGTGTCTACATCAATTTGATCAATCTCAGAGAAACAGAGATCTGGGGCTACTTATTTGCATAATGCAAGTATCTGATGCTTTATTTAAAACCAGGGGCCTGTCAATGGGTATCTTAGTTCACACAGTATCAAGGTATGATAAAATATATGTAGCTAATGCCATTGATATAAAAAACACAGGGTACATTTAGCTATTTCTCCATAGATAGAAACACTGATGAACAGCCTTAATCAATTTTCGAATCTTATTGGGGCCTTATCAGAGGTGTCTTCATCATTTGACTAATCCCAGAGAAACAAAGCAGCGAACCTGTTTATATATGCAACAAATCTAGTAGCAACAAAGAACTAGAATTACTAATCTGCATATTGTGTTTAACGTTTTATATAATATCAGGGGCTTGTCTTACAGTAGTCCATACAGTATCAAGGTATGATATAATCTTTTATCTTTTGTTTCAGTCATTAAACTGTGGCCATACTGGGGCACAGCCTTGAAAGGTTTAGTTGCACAAATCAGCCCCAGTACTTATTTTTTTAAGCTGTCAAAAAACCAACACCAGTTAGTTTGTTTACATCATTGTAACTGAGGTCCAATCTTATTACTACACATTTATAAATATTTTTATATGCATTCCTCTATGTTTTTAAAATTTGAAAACACAAGCATTTGTTTGTATGAATAGTTATAAATTATAATGATTTGTGTAAAATCACGTCAAGTTCAGCTTTCAATGGCATCATCAGATTGCAGAAACATGATGATGTCATTTCACACACAGTCTATAAGGAGAATGCCTTCTCTGAGACTTACTATTGTAGCTAAAAGTCTTCCTGCATTTGTGTTTAAATGAGCATGTTAAATATGTATGAACCTTTATTTTAATTATCATTGTTCTCATCATCATCATCATGATCATCTTTTAACATCTCTTTTCCATGCTAGCATATGTCAGACAGTTTGACCAGAGCTGGTAAGCTGGAGAATTGCATCAGGTTCCAGTCTGATTTGGCTTGGTTTTTATAGCTGGACATCTTTCTTAAGGCCAACCAGTGTATGCTGAATGTTTTTAACATGGCACTGATACAAGTGTCTATTATGTGGTACCAGTACAGAAACTTGCAGGCCAAGCCTCTTCAGCAGGGGATGCAGCCTTAACACTTCTGCTGTGAAGGATGGGTCTTCTTGTTCTGTGTGCTTAAATTATTTCTCGTCTGACAATGCTTAGTACATGCAACAAATATATCTTTTTTTGCTTACTGGACTACAAACAAATAAATTGATGTAACTGATGAAGTATAACCACACAGAAACATGTACAATCCAAAGTTCAATGTAGATGACATCACCTGTAAGTAGAATATCTTCTCCAAGACAACTGCTACAGCAACAAAAATTTTCCATGTTTCAGAGAACACAAGCATGTTACATATAAATGTACATAGCATTTTATTATTTTGGTTAGGCATAGTGATACTAATAACCTGGTGTTAGAACTCAATATACAGAGGCTTCTCCTCCACAAACTCCTGAATTCATTTCTATCATATTATGTTTTTGTGATAAAGTTGTAGGGTGATACAAAAGCATTAAGCTATGAGTGCATTGCATCTTATAGCAGAAGCAGTTGTAAGCTAATTAAGTTCCTGCATAATTTCATATTCATGTCATTTTAATTTCTTA
This sequence comes from Octopus bimaculoides, assembly GCF_046866305.1. Taxonomy (NCBI): domain Eukaryota; kingdom Metazoa; phylum Mollusca; class Cephalopoda; order Octopoda; family Octopodidae; genus Octopus; species Octopus bimaculoides. The sequence continues at coordinate 7,158,674 of NC_142955.1, forward strand.
TATATATATATATATATATATATCCACAGACACATAGATGCATACACATAGGTATATACACATATATATTCTTTTATTCTTTTACTTGTGTCACTCATTTGACTGCAGTGATGCTGGAGTACTGCCTTAAAATGCTTTAATTGAAGAAATCGCCCCTAGGATTTATTCTGTGTAAGCTTAATACTTATTCTATTTTTTTTTCAAAGCATGGTACTTATTCTATCGGTCTCTTTTGCCAAACTGCTAAGTTATGGGAACGTAAACACACCAATGTTGATCGATGAGTGGTAGTGGGGAATAAACACAGACATACAAACATATGTATAATGGACTTCTACCAAATCAACTCTAAAGGCTTTGGTCAGTCCAAGGCTATTGTAGAAGATACCTATTAAAATGTATACTGTCCATTAAGAATTTGTAAAAGTAATCCCTCCTATAATTTGGAAAATTCATTTTTTAAAAAATATTTTAAAATATTTTAATTAATATCACCTTATTGTATATACCATTCGTTCTTAACACGTAAATAATATCTCCATTCATCTCCAGAATTATTGCCAGTATGCTTATCTTTTGATTACATTGTGGTTGCAATAATGTCCATGAAACGATCGTCAGATGTTTTTTAGTTTTTTAATTTTTAGACTTTATAATATTTATGCTGACCGCAGCCACTTGGCTGAAACACATAAATAAATAAATAAATAAATAAATATATTTTTATGTACACTTATATTCTTTATATATATTTATATTTATATTTCGTACATTTTAAATTTTAATTTAATTATAATTCAAAATATTACCGTGTCATATTAAACATATATCTTTCGAAATTTGAATATTGATTTCCTGTGAATATTATTGATAATTTTATAAATTTATTAATGATATAAAAACACACACACACACACATATATATATATATATATATATACACATACATATATACATACACACTATTACATGCATACATACATACATATATCCATATAACAAACCAATGAAGACAGCTATGTATATACCTACACCTCCAGAATAAAATTATACATATGACACCGATACACATATCAGACACCCCATCCCCACAGTAGCACCACATTAATAATACACACTTTCCCACTTCAAGATAACTCTTGCCGGCTTCACAGCATACTCAACCAAGGGGCATAACTCCTAAACTAATCCCATGGGCCCCCTTTTCGTTCCACCACCTTTTTCACAGTAGTCACTGACTGGTTGTGCTAATCCACCTCTGATAATAGAAAGCAGTTGCTATATTCCCTTCCATATCAGCTAACCCTGATGAGCATAAAGATATATAATCAGTTTGTTACCTAACACTCCATTGTATTCTCTATGTGAAACTAATTGGTAAGACCAGCTGTGATGGATATTTAATACTATACATTTTGGATTGGAGCCTGGTGTTGCCATCCGGTTTCACCAGTCCTCAGTCAAATCGTCCAACCCATGCTAGCATGGAAAGCGGACGTTAAACGATGATGATGATGATGATGATGATATATATATATATATGTATGTATGTATGTATGTATGAATACATATAAAGGTGAACAAAGGAGATCTCTACATAGCATCTAAACCTAGCAGGGTTACCAACCAAGTTTACCAACTTTACAGAGCATGGTCTGTTAATTAGACAATGTAGGATTATGATGACTGGTTCATAGATCTGCTTGTTCCTGGTCAACTGGAAGCTAAACAAGAGCAAAATCACCCACTCCCCCACAACACTACCATCACCCCCACTATGACAAAGAGAGTAATGCAGTATTGATCACATGACCACTATCTCATCTTGCTGTAGTTGTTACTAAAAGTTGTACATCAGATTCATTATATACTCTAATAGTGACTGCAGTGACGCCAACACATCAACACTATATTACAGGAACATCTCATCATTAATATATGTGTATGTGTGTGTGTGAATATGTATGTGTGAATGTGTGTGTGTGTGGTGTGTATATATATATATATATATATATATATATATATGCATTTCAAAAGGAGTTAAAAATCCATACAAATCAAAGGTTATAGGTAAAATGTATAAGTAGAAACAGCATGTAAGTATCTTTTATCTTTTACTTGTTTTAGTCATTTGACGGCCTGCCTCTGGGAGCTCCTCTATGCTGATGATCTTGCTCTTACAGCCAAATCACTACTGGAACTAGAGAAGGCATTTCAGGTGTGGAAGCAAGGACTAGAATCAATGAAATTTAGAGTTAATCTAGCGAAAACTAAAGCCTTAGTAAATAGGAAAGTAGACAAATCACAAACCCCTGCTGCTTGATCTATAGAAAAAGTGTAATGTAGTAACTCCATAAGATGTACCCAGTATAAGCTATGAACACATATGAGGTGTAGAAATATCAGGGGAAGGTTAACAGGGACAATCGTTTTCGTATGTGGAAGGTGCACAGGCATGATAAACACTACAATTGCACAGGGGAAGAAGCTAGAAGTAGTTGAAAGCTTTTGTTATCTAGGTGACCAAGTCAGTAGTGGAGGTGGATACTCCAAGAGCATATTTGCTAGAATAAGAATAGGATGAGCAAAGTTCTGAGAGCTCCTATCTCTGTTGGTAACAAAAGGCCTCTTCCTCAGAGTGAAAGGCATATTGTATGATGCCTATGTGCAAACAGCCATGCTACATTGCACTGAAACATGGGTTGTGACTGCTGAGGACATGTGTAGGCTTGAAAGAAATGAAGCAAGTCTGTTTTGCTGGATGTGCAATGTCAGTGTGCATGTACGACAGTAAGCATCTTGAGAGAAAAGTTGGGCATAAGAGGCATCAGATGTGGTGTGCAAGAGAGACGATAGTGTTGGTATGGTCATGTGATGTGGATGAATGTGGACAGCTGTTTGAAGAAGTACTAATCTTTAACAGTGGAGGGAAGTTGTGGAGAAGGGAGACCCAGGAAGACATGGGATGAGATGGTGAAACATGATCATCGAACATAGGCCTTATGGAGGCAATGACTAGAGAAAGATTCCTTTGGTGATATGCTGTGCTTGAGAAGACCCGCCAAGACAAGTGAAATCAGCCATGGCTGTTGTTGGTGTCAGTAACTGGCAGCTGTGCCGGTGGCATGTAAAAAACACCTTTCTAGCATTGGGCCTAATGGAAGTAATGTGGCTGATGCTGGTGTCCTCTAAAAAGTACCTTTCAAGTGTTGGGCCTCATGGTGGCAATGACAGATGATGGAGACCTTGATATGTTGTGCTTGAGAAGAAAACACATCAAGCAAAGTGAAATCATAGTCATGATATACTGGTGTCACACAACTGGCACCCGTACCGGTGGCACATAAAACCACCTGTTACACTTGTGGTTGGTGTTAGGAAGGGCATCCAGCCATAGGAATCATGCCAAATCAGACTGAGTCTGGTTCACCCCTCAGCTTACCAGCCCTTGTCAAACCATCCAGTCCATGCCAGCATGGACTACACACGTTAAATAATCATAATGTCGCACACACACACACACACACACACACACACACACAAACATATATATATATACATACACACACACACACACACACACACACAACAGGCTTCTTTCATTTTCTCTGTACCAAATCAACTCACAAGACTTTGATCAGCCTGAGGCAATAGTAAAATATGCCCAAGGTGCCACACAGTGGGACTGAACTCAGAACCATGTGGTTGGGAAGCAAGCTTCTTACTACACAGCCACACTTATGCCTCCACACAGATTTTCAAACATTTGTTTCCCTTTACACAGACAGGATAAGTATTTCTATATTTGTTACATTAAGTGACTTTTTAGAAATATTACCAGTTTTGATGTGGTTCCAAATTTTGGGACAAGGCCAGCAATTTTGGGGGCAGGATTAAGTTGATTACATCGACCCCAGTGCTCAACTGGTATGTATTTTATCACCCCTGAAAGGATGAAATGCAAAGTCAACCTCAGCAGAATTTGAACTCAGAACAAAATGCTGTCAAGCATTTTATCCAGCATGTGAATACTTTACAACAAAAAATTCTTGATTTATTAAAATCATTTTTACTCCACTCGGAAAGGGGAAATATCTTTAAATCCAAAATTCTTCAAAATTTATGTACCATTAAAAAAAGGGAGATAAGGGGACGTGGTGTTGGTTCAATAGCCTTCATTAGTATAGCAATTGTCTGACTTTATCTCCAGTAGCCAAAGGACTTAGATTTAATATATATATACACACACATATATATTTTCATAATCATCATGATTATCACCATTTAACGACTGTTTTCCATGCTGGCATAGATTAGACAGTTTGACAGGAGCTGGCAAGCCAAAAGATTGTGCCAAGCACTATTTCATGGCTTCTATTGATGTATGCTCTTCCTAATGCCAATTGTGTTACAAAATATACTGGGTATTTTTTTATGTGGCACCAGTACCAGTGAGGTCATCAAGGAACTCACAAGAGAAGACTCATTCAACTAAAGTGGGTAGTATTGAGGGAGGCAGCTTTATACCTGGTGACAAGACAGGGAAAGACAGGTATAAGTGTCTTATTGCAGAAGAGATACATGGTTACCCCTGTGGGACAAGTGACAAAAAAATGATAGTGATGATAGCATCAGGGCATACCTTCAGGTTACAGGAAGATGAATATAAGAGAAATGATATACTGGATTCTTGGCTTTAATGGTATCACAAAAGGCCTCGTTGGAGGTCTAACCTTCTGAGTTCTTTTACAGGGCTTTGAAAAACTGAAGGACTGCTGCAATAAGTGTGTGTATCTGAGAGGGGAATATGTTGGATAGAATCATTATTAACTGATCCTCCTGTATTTTCTTCTACCCAAACCAGGAACTTTTCACCACTCCCTCATAGAGGATAGGACAGGGTGAGTGGGTAGGTAAGTTTTAGAGAGACTGAAAGGAGAGCAGTAGATGGATAGAGGGAAATGCAGTGAAAGGTGACATGCTAATGATTCTGCCAGCTCACTGCCTTAATAATGATGATGATGATGATAATAATATTAATAATCCTTTCTACTATAGGTACAAGGCCTGAAATTTGTCGGGAGGGGACTAATCGATTACACTGACCCCAGTGTTTCACTGGTATTTAATTTATCAACACCAAAAGGATGAAAGGCAAAGTTGACCTTGGTGGAATTTGAACTTAGAACGTAAAGATGGACAAAAAGCCACTAAGCATTTTGCCCAGTGTGCTAAAGATTCTGTCAGCTCACCACCTTAATAATAATAATAATAATAATAATAATAATAATCCTTTCTATTTTTAGGTTACAGCTTCTCATTCAAACTACATAATATGCACAATTGTCGCATTAATACAGTAGGGTGTTTTGAGGGAGATTTGGCTGCTATTTCTAGCTGGTCTCCCTACCATGTAGAGGTTTGAACTTAGTTTTCATTCACAGATTTGCATCTCAAAAATTTAACATAATCTTTTCTAGAAATCAACTATCGTAAAAATTTTCTACCATGGCCACACATTTTCTATGTATGTGTATGTACTTTAAAAGATGTGATTAGACAGAAGTCTAATAGAATAGTTCTCAGAAACAGACTACATACAAATTCTTTCTTCACAACTCCTGAAGCTGTTTTCTGCAAAGATATTTTGGAAAGACTTCTGTCCTCCCCCATTTTCTTCCAAATTTGTTTGCCCCGTTTTCTGATACAGAGGTTCAGGAAAATTGCCAAAAATCGGCATTGTGAAATCTCCCCGCCACCTTTCCTTCCCAACTTCTTCAATTTTGACTTTTTTCCCCAACACTAACCCTAAAATCCTAACCCTAAAAGCCCAACTCTAACCCTAAAACCATAACCGTAACTACAGAAATGTTTTGAAATTTCTGTCTGAATCATAATGTCCATATTTTTCCACATATTTAGAAAAAAAATTCTTATAAAGATTTTTGGAAATTTTTTTCAGAATCATAATCTGTGTATTTTTTCGCATATTTTGAAAAAAAAAAAAATTTGGAAAAAATGTCCAAAATGCGGGGGTGGGGGTAATTTAGAAATGTCGATTTTTGCCAATTTTTTTTGCAGATTCGTATTCCCCGTAGCTGCAGGGGGTGGGGTGGGGGTAAAAAAAAATTAAAAAAGGGTGTTTTTTTGGGGTGGAACGGATGGAAGTCTTGCCTATATTTTCACTTGTCCGGGCATTGCTATTACAGACAAATCCACAACAATTTGACTCAAGAGATAAACACAAACCACCTCGTGCAGACTGCAAAGCTCCTGCCAAATTAGCCGGGAAAACACACATACACACACACACACACACACACACAGGTCCATTTCATGTATCTTTTTTCACTTTCTGCTCTCTGATTAGACAGACATCCAATACAATACCTCTCAGCTACATTTTCTTCTCTAAAAAGGTACTTGTCTATGTCTAACCGAAAACGATCACAGCCACATCATCCAAACAGACCAGGTGAAACCAGGCTTAGCTGCTAGTATATATATATATATATATATATATATATATTGTGACCAGTAAATTCCACTATGCTAAATTTCAGAAAAGGTAAAATTCACTGTGGTATATTCCACTAAAGTGAATTCCACTCAGAAAATAACGGTCTATAGAAAACTAATTACACACGCCCTTGTTACACACTTCTTAACTAATTAGCCATTAGTTAAAATATAGGTTTGTCATTATTACTCATTTTTTAACAGAATTTCACTGTACTGCTAATTTTTTTCTATCCAATTTAACTTTGAACTTTGGAACCCTCAACCATGGCAACATTTATAACATCAGAGAAGAACAAACGTAAGCTTTGTGATGAAGAGAATCGTAGATACTAAAAGAATGGGGTTAACAGTAGCAAAACAAAAATATATTGGTGTTGTGAACGTCTTTACAAAGGTTGCTGGGCTAGGCTACATACAACTTTCAATTCCAGTATATCAGAAGTTATTTTTTTCAATGGGCTCCCATAATCACTCAGCAAGCAGTGCACATGTTAATGCCCAAAAGGCGGTTAATTCAATGAAAAGTGACGTAATGAGAATGGGCACAGTATCTTCATGAGAAGTAATCGCTACTGCTGTACAAAATCTTGATGAGGAAGCACAATCATCAACATCATTGTCGTTTAACGTCCACTTTCCATGCTGGTATGGGCTGGACGGTTTAACTGAGGGCTGGTGAGCCAGGAGGCTGCACCAGGCTCCAATCCAATCTGGCAATGTTTCTACAGCTGGATGCCCTTCCTAATGCCAACCACTTCAAGAGTGTAGTCATTGTTGCAAACTATTCCTTGACTTTCATGTAACATACGTAGCTGGAGGCAGCATGCTTTAGGAATCTCAGCGCTTTCAACTTGTCGTTCAGGGTTTGAAATTCCTGATGCAGTTAAGTACTTAGAAAATGGGTCCTTGTTTTTTGTCTTTGACAGTGGCATTGATAACTCAGAGTTTTAGTTTTTTCCTCAGAAAAAAGCTTGCATGATCCAGAAAGCTCTGAAAATAGGGCCTTTGATGGGACTTTTAAGGTGTTTCCTATTTGTGGTGTCAGCCTTTCACACATGACCCATCATTGGTGGGTCATGTGTGCCCAAACTATTTGCCTTACTTCCTGACAAAATAGAAACCTCATACCGCCGTGTTCTGTCTGCTGTGCAGTATTTAAGGGCAAATTGTCGACCTGTGACCTGTCTCAGGGACTTTGAAAAAGCTCTCCATTATTCATTTGTTTCTGTATTTCCACATTTAGAAGTAGTTGGGTGTGTTTTCCATCTCAGACGGAAGATATGTGCACTTGGTGAAAGTAGGAGATACAACATGGATGAAAGTTTTCCGCTTAAAATTAAGTATTTTTGTACTTTAGCATTTTTACAAATTGAAGACGCTGTCCATGGATTTGAAGATTTGTCTGATGATGAAAGCATCCCTTCTGAGTTTATCACTTATTTTAAGAATTCATACATTGGGACTGTAAGGGAATGCAGTCTTCACTGACGAAGAGAAACCCCACAGTTTCCTATCCAACTCTGGAATATACGCAACTACATTTTAAATGACTTGCTAAGAGCAAATAATTTGGTGGAAGGGTTCCACAATAGTTTGCAGTCATCGATAACATCCACACATCCAAATTTGTGGAAACTTTACAATGCTCTTAAGACTGAAGAAGGCTTAAAAGCCTGACAAAAATTGCACACATTCGACATGGGGACTAGACAACAAAAAAATGAAGTCCTATCAAATGATTGATGTACAACTAAAGAAGCTAGTTGAGAATTATCAATCTGAAAACGCTCTGCAATTTTAAAGAAATATTGCATGCAATTTGTCATAAAAGAATTTTCTTCAAATATATTAAGCATTTTTCATAACTTTATTTTTATCCTAATGTGTATGTATATATGTATCATCACCATATTTGTGTGTATGTGTGTGTGTATATATATATATATATATATATATATATATATATATATATATATATATCATCATCATCATCATCATTTAACGTCTGTTGTTCATGCTGGCATGGGTTGGATGGCTTGACCAGGCTGGCACGCTGGAAGGCTGCACCAGACTGCAGTCTGATTTGGCATGTTTTTTTATGGCTGGATGCCTTTCCTAACACCAACCACTCCAAGGGTGTAATGGGTGCTTTTATGTGCCACTGGCATTGGTGCCATGTGTGTGATACCGGGGGTGTGTTTATGTGCCACCAGCATGGGTGCCAATTTGCATGACACCGGTATCTGCCACGACTGTCACTGTTTGGCTTGATGCGTCTTCTCAAATATATATATGTATGTTTGTGTGTGTGTGTATATATATATATATATATATATATATATATATATACACATATATATATTAAAGATAAACAAAAATGAAAATGCCACTTTTTAAAAAAACTGGGTGTTTTAATTAATTTACATTACATGTTTCGGTTTTTTTTCAAGAAACCTTATCAAAAATGCGTATAAAATATGCGAGAAGAGAAGAAGGCTATTAATAAAATAAAATTGAAATTAAAATTAAGAATAACATTCATAGTTTACTGTTATTTATTGAATGCGCATGTGGTCCTTTCGTTCTGGAGGCATGGTAAGTTCAACTCGCTGCAATAGTAAATTACTACTATCTGTTTTTGTAAATCAAATAGTGGTCAAGTCTTGTTTTCTAGGAGTGGCTGTAGCCGTCAAATAAGCAGCAGCAGTAATAATAATAATAGTAGTAGGAGTCGTTGTGGTGAAGTTGTTCCCCCTGTGGTTTTAATAGAAATCGGGTTCTTCGATCCCCTTTGTTTATTTCTTATGAATAACTTGCAAATCCATATATATGTATATATAAATGTTTCAGTGTTGCTAGTTTAGAGAATTTAGACTCAGTCGGTATTTTCTTATGAAATGTATTTCCTTGCTAATGCGTTTATTTTAGCTAGCATTGTCTTTGAATTTGTATAGTGGAAACGTGAATTTGGGAAATTTGTTGTAAGCACATTCGTCAATGTGCTGGCTGAGAGGTATTTTCCTGTTTTCCGGGATCCTAATTTGAGATTTGTGCACTGCCATCCTCTGACGTAGGCTGTTTTTTGTGTGTCCAATATACTGCCGTTTGCATCCAGAGCCTGTAATTAGGTAGATCAAGTTCTCTGATGCACATGTAAAATTAGTTTTTAAAAAGTGGCATTTAACGTCCGCTTTCCATGCTAGCATGGGTTGGGCGATTTGACTGAGGACTGGCGAAACCAGATGGCTACACCAGGCTCCAATCTGATTTGGCAGAGATTCTACAGCTGGATGCCCTTCTTAACGCCAACCACTCCGAGAGTGTAGTGGGTGCTTTTACGTGCCACCGGCACAAAGGCCAGTCAGGAGGTACTGGCAATGGCCATGCTCAAAATGGTGTATTTTACGTGCCACCTGCACAGGAGCCAATCTTGGGGCATTGGCACAATATCGCTCGAATGTCTCTACATGTGCCAGGAAGGCGACGCTGGGCACAGGTGGCATCACGATTTCATTTTCGCTTGCCCCAACAGGTCTTCACAAGTCGAGTTTCGTGTCCTGCATAGGAGCCAGTCCAGCGGCACTGGCAACGATCTCACTCGAATGTCTTTACACGTGCCACCAGCACAAGTGCCAGAAAGGCAACGCTGGGCACAGGTGCCATCACGATTTCGCTTCGCTTGCCTCAACAGGTCTTCACAAGCCGAGTTTCATGTCCAATGAAGAAGACGTCGTTGGCATGGGTGCCAGTCGTTGAGATAGTTCGATTTTGATTTCGATTTCACTTGCCTCAACAGGTGTTCACAAGTCATCCATTCTTGCCACATGACCATACCAACGCAACCGTCTCTTTTGCACACCACAACTGATGCTTCTTAGGTTCAACTTTTCTCTCAAGGTACTTACGCTCTGTCTAGTATGCACACTGACATTACACATCCATCAGAGCATACTGGCTTCATTCCTTGCGAGCCTACGCATGTCTTCAACAGTCACAGCCCTTGTTTCACTCCCATGAAGCATGGCTGTTCGTACACATGCGTTATACAGTCTGCCTTTTACTCTGAGTGAGAGGCCCTTTGTCACCAGCAGAGGTAAGAGCTCTCTGAACATTTCCCAGGCTATTCTTATTCTAGCAGCTACACTTTCAGCGCACCATCCCCACTAACTTGGTCACCTAGATAGCGGAAGCTTTCAACTACTTCTAGTTTTTCTCCCTGGAACGTGGCAGAAGTTGTTTTCTGCACATTCACAGTTTGTGTTGCTCCTGAATATCTCCTACATACAAAAACTAACTTC
>NC_142955.1:7174493-7184493 GCF_046866305.1 Octopus bimaculoides
GCATACTGGCTTCATTCCTTGCGAGCTTATGCATGTCCTCAGCAGTCACAGCCCATGTTTCACTGCCATGTAGCATGGTTGTTCGTACACATGCGTCATACAGTCTGCCTTTTACTCTGAGTGAGAATCCCTTTGTCGCCAGCAGAGGTAAGAGCTCTCTAAACTTTGCCCAGGCTATTCTTATTCTAGCAGCTATACTTTCAGTGCCCCCACCCCCTGATGATAATAATAATAATAATAATAATAATAATAATAATAATAATAATAATACTACTAATAATAATAATAATAATCTTTTATCTTTTATTTGATTCAGTCATTGGACTAAAGCCAAGCTGGGGCACTGCTTTGTACAATTTGTAGTTGAATGAATTGATCCTAGAATGAAATGATCCTAGAATGAAATGATCCTAGAATGAATTGATCCTAGAATTTGTAGTTGAATGAATTGATCCTAGAATTTGTAGTTGAATGAATTGATCCTTTGTTATTAAGCCTGGTACTTATTCTATCAATCTTTTACACCAAACTACTACCAGAAAGAAGAATTAAGAGGAAATGTTGATAACTTCGGGCCAATAGCCTGTCTGCCCATCATGTAAAAGCTGTTAACTGGAATACTGGCATGTGAAATGTATGTGTTCATGGACCACAATAATATCTAACTGGAAGAGCAAAAAGGAGGAAAACACAGATGTAGAGAAATCAAAGACCAATTATTCATAGATCAGACAGTACTAAAAGAACAGAAAAAGTGCAAAACAAACTTGTGGATAGACTACCAGAAACCATATGATATGGTTCCTCATTTGTGGATTCTGGATTGCTTGAAAAGTTTGGAATGGTACACAATATCATGAATAAATAGAGCATGGAACTCATATCGGAGAAGAAAAGCTAAGGAGAAAGCTTGTCATCTTTGCTTTTTGTAGTGTGTATGATAGCAATGACTTTGATTTTGAGAAACGTGAAAGTTTGGTATGTGTTCAAGGAAAGAAAAGTTAAGATCAATCATCTTTTTATGGACGACCTGAAATTCTATGGGAAAGATGAAAACCAGCTTAATTCACTGACTCAAATCATGCATTGCTTTGGCATGAACATTAGAATCGAATTTGGACTGTAAAAGTGAGGTGTGTTGATTCTAAAAAGAGATAAAACCCAACAAGTGGATGATGTGAAGTTGCTCGTAGGAGAGGTAATGAAGAGAATACACGAAGAATGATACAGGTATCTAGCATACTGGAAATAAGCAAATTCATGGAAAGCCAAATGAGGAAGATATTGTCTCAAGGAGTATAAATATTACAGTGATAAATCCATGGGCAATTGTTCTCTTGAGATATGGAGCAAGAATGCTGAAATGGCAAAAAGAGGAGCAACAATTCTTGGATTAGAAAACAAGGAAACTGCTGATAAACAGTGCATTCCACTCAAAAAAGGATGTTGACTGGCCACAGCTTATGAGAAAGAAAGGAGGATAGGAACTGATAAGCTGTGAGGACAAGTTGTATTCAGAGAGAGGAAGACAATATTGCTTGGTATATAAAGAATGCAAAAGAAGCATTACTTATACAAATGAGGAAGGCAAGTCTATTACATTTGGAAAGCATTCAGGATAAGATGAAATTACAAAATAAAAACAGAAATGAAGAAGGAAAGCAGTTGGAAGAACAAGAGGATTCATGGTCACTTCTTGAGAGAAATACCAAAAAACATAGTCCCAGACAAAAGATGGTTGTGGTTGGAAAAGAGCAATCCGAAAAGGAGGCCTTAATAAGGTGCAGCAGTAAGAACCAATTACATCAAGCTCAAAATTGGCCACTCAGTAGAATCAGACAAATGCAGAATGTGTGTTCAAGCTTTTACATCTTTTTTATTGGCATCTTTTCTCTTTATGATCACTCTGGATTATATCCTCAAGACATCACTTGACAGCCTAAACAACTTTGGTTTACACCCACAAAAAGAAGACTGATTGGACATCCTGCTCAAAAAAAAAAATAACTTAATAATAGTAATAATAATAAAAAAATAATAGTGGTGGGGATGATTTCTTTTATTGGCCATAAGAGTTCAAGATATTGATGACTACATCAAAAGCTGAGATACAATACACCAGAAAGTGGAGTTTAAAATTGATCAAAAGGGGAAACAACAACAAGGATATAACAAAGGATATAAAAATAGAATTTATAAAAATAAAGAAAAATATCCAGAATCCCCAACAGCAGACAAGTCCACCTACAGTAATTGCTCTACTGTCTTCAGGGTATCAGAAGTGTTCTCCTCCAGTTTCTTTGAGACAAATCTGAAGAGCTTGTCTTGAACAGTTAATGTTCCCCTGTAGTACTGTCATGCCAATGACCTTTGGAAGTTGTTTATGGTCTTCAACCTGAAAGTCCCTCAAAAGAGACCACTCAGACTGTTCTTGTTGATGCTCAGAGCCAATCCCAGGCTATTGTCACTCATACCCTCAACTAATATCCTATTGAAATCTTGAGTTGTTTTCCCATTAACTGCTTTGTCCAGCTAGTAATATGATTCAATGCCTGGCAACATTCTAGATGCTGAACACTCAATTTTGGTCTATGCTTGAGCCATGACTGTAGCTCAGTCAAGATGAGCTACAAAAAAACATGTTGCATAAAAGATGCCTAAACTAGTTTACCATTGTCATTGTTGACACCATTGCAACAATCTAGATATTTCTGCAAGGGTATCAGCCTCCGTGCATGCTAACCCATCATAAAGTATGGCATCCCAAGACCACCATGGAGTGGGTGTTGACAACAAACAGATTTTCTGGCCAGTGGAGTCTGACCATTCTATTAGAATCAGAAAAGCTAGTGCTCCAATCTGATTAGCACTTCCTTGGGACAAGGTTTAATGGTCAGACAGTAGTACACCATCAAAGCAATGTATGCATTCACTACTTCCATCTGGGTATTCAGAGACAGCTTCTCAGCCCATTTCTGTGTGAGATTGGTTACCCAGTTCATGACTTCGCCTCAGTTCCTAACCACATGAAAGTTCAAACCAGACTCAAGCAATTTCCTCAAGCCCTCAATCCTGTAACAGAAACCACCACTGGTCAGCGTGGACATGGTTCTCCAAAAGGCTAGATTTAAACTCACTCATTTGTCTCGGTTCATGTGTGTTCCTATGCATGCCTGACATTCTTTCAGTATAATGCTGATTGTTTTTATATCCAAAGTGTGATGCTGTCTGTGTATCCAGACATGGCTCTAATTCTTCCTACTATACTGACAGGGTCTAATATTTTTGTTTGAGGGGGTTAGTCAATTACATTACCCCCCACCCAGTACTTGACTGGTACTTATTTTATTTGACTTTCAAAGTATAAAAGGCAAAGTCAATCTCAGTGGAATTTGAACTCAGAATGTAAAACTAGAAGAAATGCTGTTAAGTATTTAAGTATTTTGTCCACCATGCTAACAGTTCTGCCAACTTGCCAGAATTGTTAGCAGGTGAAATAGCAATATTAAATGAACTAATTTGTGGAAACAATGTAAGATCCAGAAAAGAAAGAAAGATGAAAAGAAAATATAGATTTTCATCAAGTGAAAAACTGCTTTCAACAAAAGAAACATTGCAACAAAAAGTCCATTCAAAAATCTCAAATAATATAAAGATTTGAGAAGAGAAACAAGTTTTACAAGCAAACTAAGCCATTCACATCCAATGTAAAAATATTCTATAGAGAAATAGGGAAGGAAAAACTAAATGCTGAAGATCCCCTCCCATAGAAGTTGAAAATGTTTGGAAAAATATTTGGAATGATGAAAAGGCATACAATGAAAACGTAGAGTGGATTACATGCACAGAAGTATCCTACTAAAATTTACCAGAACAAGCATGACAAGACATCACAATAGCAGACCTAAGGATGACAGTCATGAAGGCTCATTAGTGAAAATCTGGTAAAGATAGGGTGCCAAATTTTTGGCTTGCATCACTCCTGTTTGCACATGTAAAGTTAGTTCAGCTATTCAATGAGATTATGAGAGATCCTAAGAAAACAACTAATTGGTTAGCAAGTGGTATTACTTACATACTTCCAAAGAATAATGAAACCAAATTTTCCCAAAACCATTGGCTCATAACCTGTCTATATACCATGTATAAAATTTTAACACCTATCCCCATGGAGAAAACATATGTTTTTATGGAACATAATGATATTTTCCCCACTGAACTGGCCAAATACCTTGAAACATCTGATGACTGGATGTTAAAACTCGTTGTAAACTACATAAGAAGATTCATTCTGTCATGAAGGAGAGCAAAAAATTTGCTAGTGAGTTCATGAACAGCATAATGGAAGTGCAGCAATTGTTGTTACAAGGAAGGTGAAATCAATGGCAAAGCAAAAAGCGTTTGAACAATTGGGTGATGTATGAGAACAAAAATCTCTGAATGGCAAATATGAGGCCCGTACAAACAAGCTGATGTAGACCGGAAGCACACCCATTAGTGGCTATGGACCTCAGGACTAAAGGCAGAGAGTGATGGCTTTATCTTAGCTATTCAAAATCAGAGCTTACTGACCCAGAACTACCAAGCTGATGCGATAAAAAATGGAGTAGACCCAAACTGCTGATACTGCAATGACAAGATTTAATCAGTGGACCACCTAATCTCTGGGTGTAAAGTTTTAGCACAATGGATTAGAAATCAAGACATGACAGAGTTGGTCAATATCTACATTGGTTACTATGTTGGCATTACAAAATCAAGACTGCTGACAAATGGTACAAGCACCACCGTGAGGCTGTAACTGAAGG
Source organism: Octopus bimaculoides (assembly GCF_046866305.1). Lineage (NCBI taxonomy): Eukaryota > Metazoa > Mollusca > Cephalopoda > Octopoda > Octopodidae > Octopus > Octopus bimaculoides. Next base: position 7,179,302 of record NC_142955.1, read on the forward strand.
AGAAAATGTAATGATTCTTTGGGACTTTTCAGTACATACAGACTGAGTCATCAAAGCTAACATACCAGATATTATTATGAAAGACCAAAACAATAAAATTTGTTTATTGATTGACATGAGCATACCTTGTGATCATAATATCTCAGCAAAAGAATTTGAATAGCTCAGAAAAAATAAAGACTTGCTGATTGAAACTGAAAAATGTGGCATCTCAAGAGGGTTACAATACCTGTGATTGGAGAAGCACTTACAATGATCAAAAAAAGTTACTGAAAAATATTTGAGGATGATCCCTGGCTTAGCATCCATGCAGGACATGCAAAAGATTGTCTTAACTGGCACGTCACATGTATTGAGAAGAGCACTGTCACTATGAATTTTCTTTCCTTTCCCCCTTTATATTCTTTGTTACCTTTTCCATTTTTTCCATTTTTCCTTTTTCTCTCTGCCTTTCTTCCCCTTCTTTTTCTATCAAATGACTGTAAATCTAGTGTGTTTATTTTGATAACCTACCAATGTATACAGTGATTTTCTTTGCCCTAGGTGTTGGGAAGACATTCAGCAAGAAATGGAAACAAAATTGAAAGAAGAAAACAATGATGATAATAATAATAATAGTAATAATAATAATAATAGTAATAATAATAATAATAATAATAATAATAATGATAATAATAATAATGATAACAACAATAACAACATTTTGATCTGCAACACAAACTTCAGGAAGCCAGTCAGCCACCTGACAACCTACCAATCAGGTGCCTGTGCTAGCCAAATCGATTACGTTTTCACCAAACAGTGGGATGCATGGTTGCTCCTAAATACGAAGACCCTCTCTGGTGAAGAATGTACCCACCAGAATAGACTAGTCATTAGTGACTTTAGACTCCAGGCCAGAATTTATGCCAAGAAGTAAACCAATCTGGAAAAGAAGGATTTGGAAGCTTAAGGATTCTTCATATGGTCAGAAATTTAGGGACATCCTAATTGAGAAATTCGATGAAAGGGAGGCGGAGCTACAGACTTATGAAATAGAGGGCAACTGGGAATTCCTGAGGGACAACTTGCTGGGTGCCACAGACCAAATCTGTGGTTGGTGCAAAGTCCCATCCAGACCTAGGGTAACGTGATGGTGAAACGATGTAGTAGACAGGGATATTAGAGCTAAGAAACTGGCCTGGAAGAATGGTTGTTGCAGGGTACTGTATCAGATTGCCAGAAGGGATGCTAGGAGACAAGTATATCTAGCCAGCAGAAAAGAAGAAGTTTGCCTATGTTCAGCAACACGAGGACCAAAGGACTGAAGTGTTTTGAATTGCAAGACAGTGTGTGAGAGAAAATCGTGATGTCATAGAAGAGAGATATGTCTATATGGATGATGGTGCACTTGCATGTAATGATTCCACAAAGAAAGAGGCTTGGAAATGCCATTATGAAAGACTGTTGAACATAGAGAATGAGTGGGAAGAGGAGAGTCTGCTAAATGTTGACCCAACTGAGGGACCAGCTACCCGAATTAATAGTTTCATGGTAGATAAAGCAATTAAAGATATGAAGAGAGGGAAAGCCCCTGGCCCATCAGAAATCTCTGCTGAGATACTTAAAATATCTGGCAGTGTGGGTTATGGTCTAGTCACTCGTATTGTAAGTCAGGTGGTTCATGAAGGAGTCATACCCAATGACTGCTACAAAAGTAAAGGTGATGCCTTAGATAGAAATAATTAAAGAGGTATCAAATTGTTGGATCAGGTGATGAAAATGACGGAGAGAGTCATATTCCAACTAATTAGGGAGAGAGTTAGGTTAGATGAGATGCAGTTTGATTTTGTGCCTGGGAGAAGCACCATTGATGCTATATTTCTGGTAAGACAGCTGCAAGAGAAATACATAGCCAAAGATAAACCTCTGTACTTGACCTTTGTTGACTTGGAGAAAGCCCCCAATCAGGAGGTCAATGTGGAAACTAGGGATAGATGAGTGGTTGGTGAGAACTGTACAAGCCTCGTACAGGGATGCTACCAGTAAGGTGGGGGTTGGCAATGAGTACAGCAAAGAATTCAGGGTACAAGTAGGGGTTCACCAATGATCGGTGCTCAGCCCCCTCTTGTTCGTCATAGTCCTCCAGGCAATAACAGAGGAGTTCAAGACAGGCTACCCCTTGGGGCTGATGATCTTGCTCTTATAGCTGAATTACTACCTGAACTAGAGAAGAAGTTACAGATATGGAAGCAAGGTCTAGAATCAAAGGGCCCTTGAGTTAACCTAGCAAAAACCAAAGTCATAGTAAGTAGGAAGGCAGACAAATCACAAATCCCTTGAGGTAAATGGCCTTGCTCAATCTGTAGAAAAGGTGTACATAGAAACTCTATAAGATGCACCCAGTGTAAGCCTTGGGCACATAAAAGGTGCAGCAATATCAGAGGAAGGTTAACAGGGAAAACAGCTTTTGTATGTAGAAGATGTACAGGTACAATAAATACTGAAAATGGGCAGAAAACAGACTCCATCAACTGCCAGGGTAGCAAACTAGAGGTAGTAGATTGCTTCTGTTGGTGACCAAGTTAGTAGTGGAGGTGGATGCTCCAAGAGCATAGCTGTGAGAATAAGATTAGAATGGGTGAAGTTCAGAGAGCTCCTACCTTGCTAGCAACAAACACTCGCTCTCTCAGAGTGAAAAGCAAATCGTTTGATGCTGTGTGTGAATAGCTATGCTGCATGGCAGTGAAACATGGGCTGTGATTCCTGGGGACATGCATAGGCTTGAAAGAGATGAAGCCAGTATGCTTCGCTGGACATGCGGTGTCAGTGTGCATGTTCTACAGAGCGTAAGCATCTTGAGAGAAAAGTTAGGTATAAGAGGCATCAAATGTGTGCAAGAGAGACGACTGTGCTGGGATGGTCATGTGATGTGTATGGACAAGAACAGATGTGCCTGTGGTAGAGGTAGACCCAGGAAGATATGGACTGAAGTGGTGTTCAAACTTTGAGCCTCACAGAGGCAATGACTAGTGACTGAGACCTTTGGCGATGTGCTGTGCTTGAAAGGACCTGTCAAGCCAAGTGTACCTGTGATGGTGGCATGTAAAGAACACCTTTTGAGCATTGGGCATCACGGAGGCAAAGTGACTGAGTTCCTTTCAAGTGTTGAGCCTCATGGAGGCAATGACTGAGACCTTTGGTATTATGTTGTGCTTGAGAAGAAGACCCATGAAGCTAAGCAAAAGTGTAGTCATGGCAGATACCAGTGACACGCAAACTGGCACCTGTACCAGTGGTATGTAAAAACAGCCTGGTGTCACGCAAATGTTGTCCATGCCACTGGCACGTAAAAGCACCCATTACACTCTCAGTGTGGTTGGTGTTAGGAAGGGCATCCAATCATAGAAAAGCATGCCAAATCAGACTGGAGCCTGGCACAGCCTTCCAGCGTACCAGCCCAGTCAAACCATCTGACCCATGCCAGCATGGACAATGGATGTTAAACAATGATGATGATGATGATGAATAACAATGAGGATGACGACCTTAAATTTTGGCACAAGGCCATCAATTTCTGGGGATGGGGTAACTCCAAAAGGATGAAAGGCAAAATCAGCCTCGATGGAATTTAGACTCAGACGGTATAGATGGACAAAATGTTGCTAGGCATTTTGTCCAGTGTAGTACTGATTCTGCCAGATTGTCACCTTAATAATAATGATGATGATAATTTACCCTGATGCAATGCCAGGCACTGACTCTCATGGCTTCTGATTTTAACTGATTGGAAGTGTTATCATGTACAGTGTTCTGTCTTGGTGTAAAAGATGGGCTACAGCAAATATTCTGCTCAATACCACAGATTTGCTTGTCAGTTGCTTGACATTAACCAGTTAAACATGTCCGTTGGTGGCTGATGATATGTGCATCTCTGATCACAAGCAGAAGTATTGGGGGAGCATCATAGCCATGTGTTGAGCAGAATTCTTTGGGGCTTGAATAATTCACCTCTGGAAACATAGGTGTTTCATTCAACATCCTTAAACAACCCTTATTCAGGGATTTTTGAGCAGGATGGGCTACTCGACGTGAAGAAAGTTCTAACTAGACCCCATTTGCAAGGTCAAGTGCTGTTTATCTTGATATAAGATTACCATGTTGCGCACATATGGTTGTAACGCATGTGCCTGGTATACCCTTATCAGACATGTAGTCATGATGGGTATACTGGGTTTTGTATATTTGTACCCCAGTGTCACTTTGATGGCATGTGCTGCTCTCTCACTCAATAATAATAATAATAATTCTGCTAGATTGCCTCAGCAGGGGTGATTGGGAAAGTTGATTGTGACATGGTTTGAAAAATAACTGTTTCTAACATAGGCACAAGGTCCTAAATTTGTTCACATCTCTGCTGGATTGGAACTGACTTGAGGTTAAGAATAACAGAGGGCATAAAGTAGTCTTAGATACATTACATAATATAATGTTTATATGCATTCTCCATGGTGACAGCACCTCGATGCTGCAAGAGAAAGACATCACAGTGCAATATCCACATCAATCCAGTGATGTCAGTGCTTGTGACTTTGCAGTCCAAAGCTGGGACCATACAGGTTCCTATAGATGTCACAACGATAATCTGTTGACTGGATTGAGGTGGACATTGCACTGTGATGTCTTTCTCTTGCAGCATCGAGGTGCTGTCACCATGGAGAATGCATATAAACATTATATTATGTAATGTATCTAAGACTATTTTATATGTCCTCTGTTGTTCTTAACCTCAAGTCAGTTCCAATCCAGCAGATATGTGAAAAAATTCAGGATCTTATGCATATGTTAGAAACAGTTATTTTTCAAACCATGTCACAATCAGCTTTTCAAATCACCTCTGCTGGGGCAATCTAGCAGAATTATTATCATTGGACATTGACAGACTAACAACAACACATCTTCCACTAGTTGCATATCCTTGACATTTTATACACTTCATCTGCCATCTATGATCATTACAACTATTACATAATTCTGAAACCCCAGAAACAGTTGTCAAACTTAAAATACCTTGCATTCTCCCATTAGTTTTCTGTATATTTTGTATTCCATGTAAATTTATTTTGTAAATATATAAATATTTTAGTGTTTATTGTACCTGTGCATATAGATATTAATCATCATCATCATCATTTAACACCCATCATCCATGC
>NC_142955.1:7189493-7191993 GCF_046866305.1 Octopus bimaculoides
GAGGGAGAGAGAAGTTATGAGAGGTAATGGTGTCAATAAGACCCCAAAGATGTCAGGTAATGCTAAGTAAGTGCTAATCCCTGTTCAATTAATAGAAGAAAAGAAAATGGAGAGTTGAAAGTTAATAATTATTTAATCTTAAATTGATAATTCTTACTTCCTACAGCTGTTTCCATTTGTGCACATTAAATAAATTACAAATTTAAATTTGCATTTATAAGATATGAACAAAATATCATCAGGGAAAAAGATATACTGTAAAAGATTACATGTTGACCTCTTAGTTCTGATATATATGCATGGAAAATCCTGGAGGTGTTGGCACCAAACTTTGACATCAAGAGGTATACTATCTCCCAAATTGGACATCACTGCACTGTTCCAAAAGTCCCAGCTATTCTCTCTAGAGTGAGGACAATGTACTGTAGTAACTTGGGATTCAAGGGCTGACAGCTATCTAATGCCTTGCCAAAATATCTGAGGTATCTTCATGTTGTAGAGGTAGATGTTTTCAAGAAACAACTTAATCTCCTGCTGTCCAAGGTCCCAAATGAACCTATATAACAAGAAACTCAAAAGAGGGCAGCAGTGTTGAACTTCCTTTTTCAGCAAAGGCCAATCACACAGGAACGCTCACTGAAAGCATGATTACACTGGCAGTGCTCCAGTATGGCTACAAAGGAAAGAATGTATATAATATATATCATATTTTATATGTGTGTGCATGTAACATTATATATGTGTGTGTGTGTGTGCACGCGCGCATGTGTATATATATATTATATATATATGTATGTATATATTATGTCATATTATAGATATGTGTGTATGTGTATAATATTATATAATTTTTATAGAAGTCAACCATCCTACCCATACGAGCATGGAAGACAGACTTTAAATGATGATAATGATAGATTTCTGCGGGACAACCTGTTGAAAGCCACCGACCAGATTTGTGGGTGGTGTAAGGTCCCCTCCCAACCCAGAGTAACGTGGTGGTGGAACAAGGAGGTAGACAGGGCTATTAGACAAAAGAAACAGGCTTGGAAGGACTGGAAGAACGGTGGTAGCAGGGAATTGTACCAATGTGCCAGAAGGGAGGCTAGGCGACAGGTTTATTTAGCCAGAGGGGAAGCAGATAAGGAAAGATTTGCCAATGTTCTGCGCCGTGAGGACCAAAGACTCGAGGTATTTCGTGTTGCAAGACAGTGTAGGAGAGAGAATAGTGATGTTGTAGGAGAGAAATGTGTTCGCATGGATGATGGTACGCTTGCATTAAATGAGGATGCAAAGAAAGAGGTCTGGAGATGCCACTACGATAGATTGCTTAATAAAGAGAATGAATGGGAGAAAGAGAGCCTGCCTTATGTCGACCCAATAGAGGGACCAGCTATCCGAGTTGATAGTACCAGGGTAGATAAAGCAATTAAGAGTATGAAGACCGGGAAAGCCCCCGGCCCATCAGGAATCACTGCAGAGATGCTCAAAATATCTGGCAGTGTTGGCTATAGCCTAGTCACCCGTATTACGAACCAGGTGATACACGAAGGAGTCATACCCTATGACTGGTGTAGCAGCATCATAGTCAACTGCTACAAAGGTAAAGGGGACGCTTTAGATACAAATAATTACAGAGGCATCAAGCTGTTAGATCAGGTTATGAAAGTTACAGAGAGGGTCATAGCCCAACTAATTAGGGAGCGAATCAATTTAGATGAGATGCAGTTTGGGTTCGTGCCAGGTAAAAGCACTACTGATGCCTTATTTCTAGTGAGACAGTTGCAAGAGAAATACCTAGCTAAGGATAAACCTCTGTACCTGGCTTTCGTTGACATGGAGAAAGCCTTTGACAGGGTCCCCCGATCCCTTATCTGGTGGTCAATGAGGAAACTTGGGATAGAAGAATGGTTAGTGAGAGCTGTGCGAGCCATGTACAGAGATGCTGCCAGTAAGGTGAGGGTTGGAAATGAGTACAGCAATGAATTCCGGGTAGAGGTAGGGGTCCACCAAGGTTCCGTCCTCAGCCCCCTATTATTTACCATAGTCCTCCAGGCAATCACAGAGGAGTTCAAGACAGGTTGCCCCTGGGAGCTCCTCTATGCTGATGACCTTGCCCTAATTGCGGAGTCACTATCAGAACTAGAGGAGAAGTTTCAGGTGTGGAAGCAAGGTCTAGAATTGAAGGGCCTTAGAGTCAACCTAGCTAAAACCAAAATCCTAATAAGTAGGAAGGTAGATAAAACACAAACCCCTTCAGGTAGATGGCCCTGCTCAGTATGTAGAAAAGGAGTAGGTAGTAACTCTATAAGATGTACCCGGTGCAAGCTATGGACACATAAGAGGTGCAGCAACATCAAAGGCAGGTTAACTAGCAAGTTAGTTTTTGTTTGTGGCAGATGTTCAGGTGCAATAAAGACTGCAAACAAACAGGAAACAACTTCTATCTCATTCCAGGGTGAAAAACTAGAGGTAGTCGATAGCTTCCGCTATCTGGGTG
>NC_142955.1:7194493-7264493 GCF_046866305.1 Octopus bimaculoides
CACGTACACACACACAGACACGTACACACACACACGCGTTTACATACATAATCATTCATGCATACATACATTTAAAGATATACATATGTACACAAAAACAAATTTACACACACACACATATGTATATATATACAAAGATTGATATGCATACATAAACACATGCATACATATGGATATATAACCATATCTACACACATACATAAATGCATGCAAACATATACACATACATAGTACATAGGCACACATGCACACACACAAACATTTACATACATAATCATTGATGCATACATGCTTTCATAGATATACATATGTACACACATACACAAATTCACACATATATATAGATGAATATACATATACAAACACATGCATACATACATATGGATATATGGACAGATCGACATACATACATAAATACATGCAAACATATACGAATAAATAGTCACACAAGTACACATGCACACATACATGCATACGTATGTATGCATGTAAAGCAAGCATGCACACATGTACACATATGTGCAAATATATATATACACATGCATAAATTTTGCCTTTCACTGATTTATACTATCATGCACACATCATCATATATGAATGCATACACATACAAAGAAACACAGTTTTCTGATATATAGTAATGCAACCATGTACACACAGACACACATACAACTGTTATATCTAAAAAAAATACACACACACACCGAGTATTATAACATACATATACACAACATTATTATGCACACACACACACAGAGTATTGTCATGCATACACTTACACAACACACTGTACATTATCATGTATGCATGCATACACACATACTGCTCATATGCAAATGGACACACACACACTCACACATGGCTGATACATATCTTTTATCTGTTTCAGTTATTAGATTGTGGCTGTGCTGGGATACCACCTTCAAGAATATTTTTAGTCGAATGAATCAACCCCTGTACTTATTTTATTTTTTAAAGCCTGCTACTTATTCTATTGGTCTCTTTGCTGAACCGTTAAGTTACCGTCATGTAAACAAACCAACACCAATTGTCAAGTGGTGATGGGGGAACAAACACAGACACAAAAACACACACATACACATAGATACATACACACACACACTAGGCTTCTTTTAGTTTCTGTATGTCAAATCCACCCACAAGGCATTGGTTGAACTGAGGCTATAGTAGAAGACACTTGCCCAAGGTGCAACATAGTAGGACTGAATCCAAAACCATGTAGTTAGGAAGCAAGCTCCTTACTAAACAACCACACCTGTAAAACAATGTATACAAAAATGCATGCAGGCACAGACACAGACACAGACAACCACATGCACAGACACAATCATTTTCATGTGTATGAACATGCATCACTGTATGTGAAAAAAACCCAGCATATGCAGGGGTTGGACAAAATAATGGAAACACCTAGCATCATAACATCATAATTTTGAAATATCTATAAAACCGTCAAAAGCTTGTTTATTTTTATGTTTTTTGATTTATTATTAGTGTTGCTTAATATGTTTTGCTAAAATTGCTGTTTCTTTTCAGATATCATCAGAAAAAGGTAATTAAAATTCATTAAAATGACAGATCTATTGGACTTTCAAAGGGGCCAAATTGTTGGTGCTCATATGGCAGGTGCTAGCGTAATGAAAATAGCCGAAATATTTAGTATATTAACAAGTACTGTCCTGAAAGTAATGACAGCCTTTGAGAAAAAGGGTAAAACCTCCTCATTGAAACAAAACTCCAGAAGAAAAGCAAAACTTTCAGATTGGGACCATCGGACTCTTATGCGAATTGTTAGAAAGGATCACAAAAGTACAGCTCCAAAAATTACTGTAGAGCTTAATGACCACCTCGAGAACCCAGTTTCAACAAAAACTGTTTGCTGGGAGCTGCACAAAGCTGGATTTCATGGGAGGGCTGCAATGATAAAAACCACTTTCAAAAACAAATGTTGCAAAGCATTTATAGTGGAGTAAAAACCTACAGAATTGGTCCCCAGAGCAGTAGAAGAATGTTATTTCCTCAGATGACTCATCCATTACCTCATTTCTGACCACTGGCCGAGTATACGTATGGAGACAGCCAAAAGAGGCATTTGACCCAGACTGCCTTCTTCCAACTGTTAAATATGGAGGAGGATCTGTGATGATCTGGGGGACTATATCTTGGAAATCTGCTGGCCCAATGGTTTCCTTTCATGGCAGAGTTAATAGTCAAGACTATTCAAGCATTTTATCTGATCAAATTCATCCTATGGTTGTGCAATTGTTTCTGGAGGAAAACGTGATCTTTCAGGATGATAATGCACCAATTCACACAGCTAAAGTTGTTACTGAATGGCACGAGGAACATTCTAGTGAAGTCGAACATCTTATCTGGTCACCACTGTCCCCAGGTCTCAATATTATTGAACATTTTAGAAAAACAAGTAAGGAACCAGTATCCTCCACCATAATCACTACAAGAACTGGAGACTGTTTTAGCTGAAGAATGAACAGAAATTCCTTTGGAAACAATTCAAATTTTGTACGAGCCCATACTTTATGGAATTCAAGCTGTAATTACTGCCAAAGGCAGTCCTACCCCTATTAAAATTAATTTGTTTGAAAGTTTAAGGTGTTTCCATTATTTTGTCCAACCCCTGTATATGTAAACACATGTGTACATAAAGTCATTCAGTAACATGTTCCAGCTTCTAACCTACAGTCATGCTGTCTCTTCCCCTTTCCTTTTCTATGGCTACTTCAGTGGCCACTGGTCTTCAGAGCTGACTGGATTCATGCCACTCCATTCATTCCCCATACACACATCCACTTACACATATCTTACACATTCACATTCACAGATATTTTCATGCACACATTCATAGATATATTACACATACACACACACACACATAATTATGTAAATATCTACATACATGGGAACAAGCATACATGTACACATATACATATATAAACATTACATGCATACATACTCATAGGTGTCTATATATACATACACATGTACACACACACATATATACACACATGCAGAAGTGCATATGTATGTGTACATTCTATACATGCTTACTCACACAAATATTGACTTATGCAAATTCACACACACACACACACAGTGTCCAGGTGTTGTGACTAAATTTGAGAAGTTTTTATGTCTCCTTTTCTCAGGAACAGCTTGATGTATTGATGAACAATCACCAGTGTTGGAGAGCAGAAAGATTAAAATCTTTAATCTCTCTACTCTCCTACACCGGTGACTGTAGTTGAGAAAAAGTTAGCTGAGATGGAGGACTAGAAGCTATCTGGATACTGGAAAATAGCAAATGTACTATGATGATTTGAGCTGGGTATCAAAAATCCGACATCATGACGGCTGCTCAATCCTCTGTAAAGGCAGTAAGATGTAACATGGACATCTCTGCAATGGAGACTATGATGCTGTGGCCAACAGGAAGGGATACAGCAGGTGTTCTGACTGTGCCTACATGCTAAAATTCATCCCCACATCATTGAGTAGAACCTTATGCTCAATTCAAACAACTATGTCAAAGCTACTGGAGATTGTGGTCAAACTCTAGCTGAAGAGTCATACATGTGACAACAGGATTCAGCTGGAAGGTCATATGTGTAACAACAAGATTCAGCTCCTTGCCATACTTTTGGAAAAAGTCAGAAATTGTTGTCGGAGAATTTTTATGACTTCACTAGTGCCAGTCCCAGTCTCTGGACTCCTAATCCCCCTAGTTGTAATCCCATGAATCACTACATGTGGTGTGCAATTGAGAAAGACATCTACTGCAACACCATAGCTGCACTGGTGGCCAAGATCAAGGAGGTGTTTAAGATTTTCCCAGAGACATAGTAAAGAATGGATGCACCAGGTTCCAGAGTCATCTTGAGGCCATGGTGCAAGCTATGGGTGTCTACTTTGAACAAACTGTTATCTCCCAGCCATAATCTAGTTGATATTTTTTAATTTTTTTAAATACTTTTATTTTTGGATGAGCTATTGTGTTTTCTTTTCTTTTTATGCAAACTTTCAAATCTAGTTTAAACACCCTGTACACACACACACACTCACGTAAATACATCTTTTGTATTAGACCAGTAGACCTTGGAGCAGATAAACTATAAATACTGGATTTAAAAAATCCTTGGGTTGAAAAAGTCTTCAGTTTCTTCTCTCTAAAGGGTTTCTTAACTCAATATTTATATGCTATACAACAGTGAGCTGGCAAAATTGTTAAGATGCTGGGCAAAATTCTTAGCAGCAGTTTGTTTGTCCTTACATTCTGAGTTAAAATTCAACTGAGATCGACTTTATTTTCTACTCTTTTGGGATTGATAACTTAAGTACCAGTTGAGCACTGGGATTGATGTAACTGACTTGGCCCCTTCCCCAAAATTGCTTGCCTTGTGCCAAAATTTGAAACCAATATTTATATGCTATTATCTATAGCTTATCTGCTTAAAGATCAATGTTCCAAAAACGTAATTATTCCATGTTATTATTCCAGTTTATAAATTCTTATGATGTCAACAAAATATACAGAGGGTGAGGGGTGTTTGAGGACATTTAATTATAATTATCATCATTTAATTAAAATGTTTTTATTTCTTTCAGATATCCCTTGGATGATAAAATGCCAACACAAGAAATGAAAAGGCATTTAATTGTTGTTGCCACATATATGGAACACAGAGGTTTAGAAATTACTGCCTTGAAATAGTAATTCAATAGAAATAGCAGCCCAGTCTGGCTGAAATGAAATACTACCATAAAAAAATAAACAAAAACACATTAGTTAAGGAGGTTCTCAAATTTTCAAATCATACCTTAAGCTATGTATGTATATGTATACTAGCAGCTAAACCCGGTTTCACCCGGTCTGTTTCGATGATGTGACTGTGATTGTTTTCGATTAGGCATAATCTATAACAGCGTTTCTCAACCTTATCATTTCGTGTCCTGTTTCAATTGGAGCCTCCAGCTGTATGAAGATTTCACCCACTCCTGTCAGAAAATGGCTTCAGGAGTTGTGAAGAGAGAATTTGTACGTAGTCTGTTTGTGAGAGCTATTCTATTGGACGTCTGTCTAATCATTAAAAGATTTATTTAATTATGAACATAGAAAGAAATTATACATTAATTGCAATTTTTGTAAGCAATTTTATCCATAAAAATTTTATTTGCAGAGAGCAGAAATTGAAAGATATATGAAATGGACATGTGTGTGTGTGTGTGTGAGAGAGAGAGAAAGAGGGTAAGAAAGAGAGATAGAGTGAGTGAGTGAATTTGTGTGTCATTGACTCGAAAAACAATTTATATGATAGAAATTGATACATACTTGTTGAAGATTAAAATGTATGTAAGCGCTATTGTTTTCAACGCGTGTATAATCATAGAGAAACTGAAAGACATGAAATGTCCGTTTGTGTGTGTATTTTTGCATTTAGCAGGAGTTGGTTTGTGTTTTATCTCTCGATCAATGGCCGGACAAGTGAAACGGGAAGTCAATCTTTTGAAGTGGGCATCGAATGAAGATACATGGAGAGTTTTATGACTGAACTTCTTTTGAAGTTGTGGTGAGAGGGGAGAATTGATGTGCGTGCGTACGTATGTCTGTGTGTGTGTGAGTGTATATGTTTGATAGGGTGTGCACGACAGAGAGAGTAATGTTGATGGTGTATGTGTATATGAGAGAGAGAGAGAGAGAGAGAAAGAAAGAGAGAGAGAAAGAAAGAAAGAGAGAGAGAGATAACTGAAATTTATCATTCAGTTTATTCATTTATTAATATGTATATGTGTATGAATGGCTTCAGTGACACACACTCACATACATGCACGCACGCAGGTTGTTTTAATCGATTTTGTCTGTAAGTATGGGGGCTAGGAAAAAAATAGAAAGCGCATTCCAATCTATGCACCCGTCTCCACATGTGTGCCATTTTTCATGCGAATCCACCCAGCTGTTTGGCCGTGAACCTCAAGACAAGAAAGAATACAACGGTCGGCCAACTTCAATTTATATTATAGCTGTGTGTGTGTGTGTGTGTGTGTGTGTGTGTGTGAAGCAAAGATGCCTAATAGAAATAGTTGCGAAATCTGCCTTGAATTTTACCTAGCTGCCTGATTTTTTTTATTCAATATACAACCACATGTAAGCCAATGAGATTAATCTTAGGAGAAGCAACCGAATCTCCCTCAAATTATAGCTTTACTTGCCTTATGCTTATATGTGAGTGTGTGCATGTGTTTATATGGATGGCACCACATAATACTAAAGATCTTGTCTTCTCCATCTTGAATAAGGACCCAGTACTGCCACAGTCTGGGTTTCAGGGAACCACATCTGTTTAACATCCTACCAAGGAACCTAAGAGATTTGGGAGGTGAAGATATGGACACTTTCAAAAAATATCTGGATAAATTTCTATCTGGAATCTCAGATGAACTCACATCTAGACAGGAGGCTCAAAAAAAGAGCAGCTCCGTCCAAATCGTTTCTTCATCAAAAACAGAAAGGAGACCCAAAACACACTGAAAGGTGGTGTTCCAGCATGGCCCAAGCCTTTGGCTCAAGCCAATAAAAGAATATATCTATATCTATATACTCTTACACACACACACACACACACATATATCTATCTTTTGTTGTGTCTGGGGAGAGACATATTATCTTAATGCCTTATTATCCAACACACTCACCAGTTCGATTTCAACACATTATTTATATTTTTTCTTCCCAAATTTTTGCTGCTTTTGCAACCTTATCAATGGATGTTGACTCTGTCAGCTATTGGAGCTGCATTCTCTTTTGTCTGTTTGAGTGCATGTGTGCTTGTGTATGCACATATGCATGTATGCATGCATGTGTGTATCTATGTATTCTGCATAGTCATGTGTTTGTGTGTGTGTATGTGTGTGTATTTATATGTGTACCTCTGTCTCCTGGTGTGCATGTTTGAGTGTGCTTATGTGTATGGGTTTGTGTGACTATGTACATGCATCTGTTATGTATGGGTTGTGTCTCCATGTGTGTTTTGTGTGTATGCATGTGTGTGTGTCATGTGCTTCTATCTCCTTTTGTGTGTGTGTGCTTGTCTATCTATATTACCTATGTACCTATCTATCTACTTACTTATGTGTCTATCTGTTTACCTAATACCTATATATATGTATATTTGCCTACATATCAGCCTATTAGCAAATGTACCTATATATGTATATTCTGTGGGTATTGGGGTTTCCTACCTCCTATGTGTATTTCCTATTTAGTACAGTGGATATTTCATTTATGGGGACGTACTCCTGTATTTGCCTGAGTGATGGGTCCTTTGGGTGTTTAGATAAAATGCGAATGTCGAGTTGGTCCAGTGTGCCTCCATGTTGGTAGAGTATGGAGGACCGTTTTTTGTCCTTATATTGTCTCAAATGTTCATTTAATCTCTCCACAATACATCTAGAAAGATGTCTCTCCAGTGTATGCTGTGTTCTTGTCTTTACAAGCAACTTATTTTTAAGACTAGTACTTATTCTATTGGTCTCTTTTGCTGAACTAAGTTATGGGGATGTAAACATACCAACTCCGGTTGTCAAGTGGTGATAGGGTGACAAACACAGACATATGCACATAGATACATACAAATATATGACAGGTTTTTTGCAGTTTCTGTCAACCAAATCCACTCACAAGGATTTGATTGGCCCTACACTATAGTAAAAAACACTTGCCCAAGGTACCACACAGTGAGACTGAACCTAGAACCATGTGGTTGGGAAGTAAGCTTTTTTAACCACACTGCCATGCATATTTTTTATAATTTTCCTTTAAAATTTTCATTATCATATTTCTACTGAAATATACTGCCTTTGTTTTAATTAATTTTAAAAACAATTGTAGCAAATTTGAAATCGCTGGATAGCCAAGTAAGCATTATAGTTAAACCAGTCATTTCATGTGATTGGCCAATTAACTGACCAATCAGTGTTGCACTATCACATGATTTGACTTTCAAGAACCTTCTCATTGAGTCCTGTATAAAGGTGTTTTTTTTGGGGGGGGGGGGGTAGCTTCAGAATGTGAGGCAGCCACTTGACATCTCCATTCTCATGGCAGTTCAGAAGACAGATTTTATTGTCATGAATATAATGCAATTATTTTCCAGCCACAGATTGATGTATACAAGTTAAATTGTCGTAGATCCCAGTGTATAATTCTCACTGTTATTTCTCATCCAAAAAACCAACACAAAAGCACTGTGTAGCAAATAAGCTTCTGTTAATTGTTCATGAGTGTTGTTAATCATTTTAGCACACAGCCCTAGATAGACTTTTTGTTTTCCACCAACATCAGTTACACAAATGACCCTTCACAACACAAAGAATTAAGCAAAATAACTTTGTCGTTATTAGGCAATTATTTGGAACACAAATTAACATGAAATTTTATTAGGAAGTTTTAATTCAAATCACTTTAAAACAGGAAGTTTGTACCATAGTCTCTGGTACTTTGATATCAAAAGAGTTACATTATAATATTAAAAAACAGAAGTTGAGAAGAAAATTAAATTTGAAGTTGGCTTATTTGGTGAAAAAATGCCAATTTCTTTTATTTCTACCACATTAGATTTAACAATTTGTATAGTATACTTTTTAATTACTGTGTCACTAATGGACCAATCTAATTCAGAAGACCATTACTTCTCGTGTCTGTTCATTATTAGTTCATAATTAACTGAAATAACATCATTATGTGCTATCAACTCATAAGTGACATAACATTGTTATGAAATATCTATATTGTTGTTGCTTGAACTTTAATGTTAAAAACCTATATACACTCATACACGCTGAGTTCTGGAAGCACTGTAGTATGTGTATATATAAGTACAATAGGGCTCTTCACCCAATTTCCTTCCTCACAAAGAAACCTCCATCACTTATCTCTTTATTCAATCTACTTTTCTGACAACCCAGTACCATTTCACTGGTCATCCATCCTTCATCCATAAATACTGTTCTCTATCCCTACACTTTCATTGATCCCTACCAATGAGACCAAATTAACTTTCCCTCCTCGTCCACCACCATACATGTCTTACTCTCCTCATGCATTACACCTGTCCCCTATCCCCTCTCTTCCTCTACCCACTGCTGCAACCTACCCAACATCATGTTATCTTGTTCTTCACTTGTCTATTGTATCATCATTACTATGCTACTGCCCTGCACTGTTGGTCATCAGCTACTCCCTACCCCCACCTCCCTTATCCCCCACAACATTGGTCATCCACCGTTCACCTACATCTGCCCTTGAACCTTAATCATTATGGTTGCCTACCTCCCATTCCCTCACTCATTCCCCATACCCTCTGGTAACCTCTACCCACATACTATCCTGGTCCCCCTGTCTTATGCACCTCATAGGGTCCACTCTAATACCTCATCACCAACCTTTTTTATCTCTACAGCTCCACCCAATCACTACCCCACTCTCTTCTAAAATGTGAGTACTTCTACTGCAAGAAACCTGTTCTCAAGAAACCTGTTCTCAAGAAACCTGTTCTGCTCTACTCCTTTTTTTATACTTTTATCCCTCATCTCCTAATGTAAAGCTTCCCTGTCTGGGTTAGCCTTACAAGCTGTATAATGTCACTGGTGTTGGTGACATGGAAGAAGCATCCAATACATGCTGTTAAATGGTTGGAGTTAGGAAGGGCATCCAGCCATAGAAACCATGCCAAAGTAGACTCTGAGGTTTGATGCAGTCATTGAATCCTGTCAAACCATCCGACCCTTGCCAGCATGGAA
This sequence comes from Octopus bimaculoides, assembly GCF_046866305.1. Taxonomy (NCBI): domain Eukaryota; kingdom Metazoa; phylum Mollusca; class Cephalopoda; order Octopoda; family Octopodidae; genus Octopus; species Octopus bimaculoides. Next base: position 7,204,328 of record NC_142955.1, read on the forward strand.
CATATACATTAAATGATGATGATGAGTCAAGAGTTAGACAAACTATTTTGCAATATTTAGTTGTGTCAGAGTGGCGAGCCAGTAGAATCTTTAGCATGCCGGACAAAATACTTTGAGGTATTTCTTCTATCTTTATGCTCTGACTTGTTTTAGAGCAAATTGGTTGCTATTTTTGTAAGCTCTAGCCACCATATAGTGATCTGTTTCATTGGATCATATATATATGTATATATATGTATATAAGCAAGTGAATAGTAACATACGAAGGATAATGGTCAGTTTATTACAGCTGTTTCTTACGCATTTTTAACAGAAGAATGAGTACATTACCTCATTGCAAAAAACCATAATCATCAGATGAAACATAATTTCAAAACAATAGGAGAATATACCAAGAACCTAGTGGGAACATACCTGAAGCCAGCCAAAGCTGTATATCTATCTATATATATATAAATATATGATTTTCATCATATTGAGCTGTTAATCTCTACACATTTTTTCCCCTCTCATCCCTTTCTTTTGAAAAGTGTAGGCTCAAAATGTCAAAGACTTCTCCATTCTTCTTACGCATTGAACTAATACACCTGCCTGTTGTTCCCTTGCATGTCTTCATCTTTTGTTTTTTGTAAATTTGAACTATATATATATATATATATATATATATATATATATATATATACTAGTAGAGTATCCTGTTGTTGCCAAGCAATTTTCATAATAGACTGCTTTGGCAGACTTTCAGAATAGCACATTCACATAATGTGGATTTTTCAAATTTTTCCACTGCTGCAAATAATAGGTGATGGAGTGTGTAGAGAGAAGCTTTTTATGAAAAAAAGGTTTTGAAAATTTATATGAATCCCCAGCCCTGGACCAATATTGTCCAACTATTTTTGGGGAGACATCGTTTTAGAAAAAAAAAAATGTGTTTTGAAAATTTATGAATTTTCTCAAACCCTCTCCCCGACACAGTACCGTTTTGGCCCATATTTGTTTTTTGTTTTTTTTTGCACCACACATTTAAAAGCAATGGGAAAAGCTTTGAAGGTTAAAAACAAAGTTTGAAAATCAGCAATCACTGTTACAATCCTCACTTCCTTTATTTTCAAACAGAAAATGAAATGTGATTTAAAAACAATAGTAGCATTTAAAAAAATGCTTTCATTACCTCACCTTCCATAAATCAAAAAAATTTTGGTCTTTTCTCAAAATTTGAAAAGTTATGCTTTAAAAATATGGGTAGTTCGAATCTACAATTTGTTTCTCTTTATAATTTCAAAATAATTTTTAGGAGAAAAGGTGTGTGATTTAAGGGAGATTTAGCTGTTGTTTCTAGCACATCCAACAACCACCTGATATCTTTGTTTCTTTGCCACATATAATGTGGTGTTTTAAAATTTTTCTCACATGAGCTCATTTTATGGAATGATGATGCAGTGGTCCATTGCTGGGATTTAAGCAACAACAAAAAAATCTTGTAATTTAAATTTTTGATCCCCCCACCCTACCCCAAGCAAGTCCATGTGTGTGTGTGGGTGTGTGTATAAGAAAAAAAAACATATTTACTAACAGAAAAGTTTGCTATGAAAATTAATTACCTTTTACATACCTTTTTAAAATCACTCTGAGAGTGAGCTATATATATAGAAAGAGAGTGAGTGAGAGTATGATAAAAATGTATAGAGAGGGGGAAGTTTACCATGAGGAAAGTGAATAATGAAAGTGATAGACAAATAGAAATCTCAGTTGCTGTCACAGATGTTGAAATTTTAAAATTAAGTGAAAATTTTTCAAATTTGGTATATCGATGTACTTTTTCACCCTGAATTTGAGTTTGTGATTCATTTATGCCAGAAAATGTTTTTAAAAATGTTATAGAAGTTTAAAGCTTGACCATTTTTTTACCCATTCAGAAAACAGGATTTGTATGGGATGGCTGTGATAAAATGCAAGTAAACATTGGAAGACAATGTTTTAAACAAAATGAAGGCAATGTGTAAGTTATAATACATACACACAAAGAAAGAGTGATAAGGTGTGTGGTAAATAACAGTGAGAGATAGATCAATAGTGACACATAAAGAGTGAGAGAGTTGCTGTATAAAATTTGATTTATTTCTCAAATTATCTATTTTTTCTTATTATTTAAATACGATATTGTCTTTGGGACACAGATTTTGAAAATCAAATTCATTTTTCTCAAGGACACACTGTTTCAGAGCCTTTTTGGGCAAAACACACATACATAACCTGCATTTATATAGTAGATATATATATATATATATATATTATAATAATTTTTTTCCCAGAGGATGTAGCAACCGTTACCAATATACGTGTACGTATATGTGTATACATATGTATATGTGTGTGTATGTATATATGGATAGGTATACGGGTAAAGGGTATGTATGCATATGTATACGGGTAATATAGTATAGTAAAGAGAAATAAACAAAATAATTAATTAATCTAGTGGAAATCCACAGGAGAGCAATAAAAATAGAAAATTAAGGAGTTATCTCCCCTATAATAACAAAGACGAAACCTAACGATGTCCTAAGGACCTAATAACAGTTATGTATGTGTTTTTTCGTGTTTTGTTCGAAAGGTAACCACTCCTGGAGAAGTGCCAAACGTCTAAATCCAATGGACCAGTCACTGGATAAGTTTGGCACAGAAATGTTAACATAGAGTGGTGAATAAATCGATATATCGAATTTGAAGTCTCTGTCTCTTTTGAATATGAAAATTTAAAAGTTTAAAAACCTTATGATATATATATATATATATATATATATATATATATATATATATATATACATCCATATTAATATATTTCATACTAATATGTACATATGTACACTAATATGAAATATTAATATGAATTCACACACACATGTAACACATACAGACACACACACACACACACACACACACACACACACACACACACACAAACACTTGTACATTTATTTATACATATAGATCTCTATATGGTGGCTAGATCATACAGAAATAGCAACCAATTTGCCCTAAAATCACACCTGACTCATGAAAATAGGGTGATATTTGTTGTTGCTGGGGACATCAAGATTCTTATTGGTAGAAATGATTGAAAGATTTGGATTCTAGAAAATAGGAGCATGGGCATAATGTCAAGAGAGCAGATATAGAAGAAAATCCTAATGCTGTGAAGTAGGATGGGGTATATAAAAAAACCTGATGTTGTAACAGACAATAGAAATTATAGAGTGGAGAGATAAAAAAAAACACCATGAGTAAGGTGAGTGTAGTAATAAGACAAAGTGAAATAAAGTAGGAGGAATGAGAAAAATAAAGTAGGAGGAATGAGAAAAATAAATTAGCAGAGTAATGTATGAGTCATTGATTAGTGAGTGATAACTTATAGTCAATAAGCTATAATCAATATCAAGAGCAATGGTCAGAGGAGAGTGTACAGAATGGATAGTTAGCATACAGTGTTAAAAATCAATACAGCATAGACAAGGCACAAGGTAGACAAGAGATGATAATAACAATAATGAAGAAGGTAAAACAAATGATAAGATTAAAAGTGATTTGTTGTAAGGCTAGATGTGAGGGCTATGAAATTAGGTAAGGCGGAAACAATATGTGTTAAAAAAAGGTAGAATCCCAGTGTTTGTTTAGTAGGATTGTTCTTGGTAAGGGTATGGGATGTGATACAGACTTTCACTATCTGAAAATATAAAAGCTCTTGTGGTTACATAGAATAGTTCTTTCAGAGCTCCTGTTTAGTACAGAATCCATAGCATATATAAAAGAATAATGATGATGATGATGATGATAATAATAATAATGAGTGCCTAATTATCGACGTCGATTATTAGGCAGTGCCAGGAAATCAACATACCATCATGAAAGAAAGAGAAAAAGTTGATAAATATGGAGATTTGAGAATTGAGATCCCTAAGATGTGGCTGTTACGAGAGTCGAGCATAAAGTTTATCCCTATTGTCATTGGACCATTGGGATCAATACCACCCAATCTGAAAAAACATCTGAAAACCTTAGAGATACCTTACAATCTAGATGTATTGCAAAAGATGACATTGCTTAGAACTGCACACATATTGCGTAAAGTACTGTCTGTCTGAAGTGCTTGTTGTAACTTGACAAACAGTACAAACACTCAGTAGACACAATATCTTCAATCAATAACCTCATGATATTGTATACTGTGCGACGTCTTTAATAATAATAATAATAACCCTTTCTACTGTAGACACAAGGCCTTGTAATTTTGGGTGAGGGGTATAGTGCTCAACTGGTACTTATTTTATTGACCCCAAAAGGATGAAACGCAAAGATGACTTCAGTGGAATTTGAACTGAGAATGTAAGGATGGATGATAATAAGTAATAATCTTTCAATGAGATTGACTTTGTCGTTCATCTTTTCACGGTCAATAAAATAAGTAATAGTTGAACACTGGAGTTGATGTAATTGACTTACCTTCCCCTCTGAATTTGTTGGTCTTATGCCAAAATTTGAAATCATTATCATTATTATTTATAGTTTTTGTACAGCTTCTAATGCTGGAGATGTACTACAGTGCCAGTGAACTAAGGTAACATCCCTTATTTTCTGAGTACCATCCGGAGTATTCGAGCAGTTCCAAGCAGTACTGTTTTCTGCAAGTGCTCCACTCTTATTGCAGCCCTGTTTGTTCCATGTACTTCTCAAAACTTTTACTCACTGTTCCCAGGGCTCCAACAATTATTGATACTAATACCATCTTTTTCAGAGACCACAACTGCTTAACCTCCCATGTCTATCGACTTTTCTTTCTTCCTTATCACATACCTTGTTGTTAGTTGGGCATGCTATATCTATGACCCAGCATCGTTTGTTTTCTTTCTCAATTAATACTATGTCTGGCTTCCTATTCTGTGTCTCGTGGTCGCACTGAATCATAAAATCTCACAGGATCTTTGCATTATCATTTTCAATGATTCCCTCGGGTTTATGTTCGTACCACTCTTTTGCTCCGTCAAGTCCATACTTGTTGCAAAGTGTCCAATGGACAAGCCTGGCTATATTGTCATGATGTCTCTTATATTCCTTCTGGGTTAGTGGCGTACATTGACTGGTAATATGCCATATGGTTTCACCATTTTGTCCACAGATTCTGCACTTATCACTTTCTGATGTGTTGTCAATTCTGTATTTGATGTAGTTTGTTCTTAGTGCTTGCTCTTGGGCAGCACAGATTAGAGACTCTGTTTCCAGTTTTAAATCACTTTTAGTCATCCACAGCCATCTTTTTTCTCTGTTTGTTTTATCTTCAACATCTCTATGAAATTGTCCATGCATTCTTTTTTTCATCCACCTATTTTCAGTTTCATTCACAAGTGCTTGCACAGTACTTTATCTTTGCAATCTTCCATCCTACACAAACCTGACCTTCTTCCAATAATAGTGGTTCTGTGGTCTTTTTTACATACCATGCTATGTTGTTTTCTTTTGCTCTAATGCAGTGTTTGCATCTAATCAGTCATCTTCCCCCTCTTTTTCTTGGTACATACAGTCTGTCTGTGTCACTTTTTGGGTGGAGCATCCCATATCTAGCCAGCAACTTTGTCTTTCTGTCTAAGATGTTTAGTTCATCTACTGTCTTTGCGATTACCCCTGCTCCATATCTAATGAGTAAAACCACCCATGTGTTGATATTCCATCTGTTTAATTTTGACTTAAGGATCAGTCTTAGTCTGTGCAAGTATTCCACCTTAAATTTTTCTGCCATTTCTTTCTCCATCAATTTATTCATTTCCAATATCCCCAAATACTTATAGCCTGTCTCTTCTATCTGCTTCATAACCACCCCCAGCAGTATCGCTAGCCCGTCCATACATTTGATTTTGCCTCTTTTCAAGACTAACACACTACACTTTTTCAGTCTGAACTCCATTCTGATATCAGCACTGAAAGTATACACCATATCAACGAAAGACCTGACTTGGGATTCATCTTTACCATAAAGTTTGAGGTCATCCATGAATAACAAGTGGTTGACTTTTTGTTGGCAGCTTTCGAATACACACCAAGCCTTTGCTTTCCTCAAAATCAGTGTTAGTGGTATCATGCACAGTACAAAGATCAGTGGGGACAGGCAGTCCCCTTGGAAGATGCCTCTCCTGATTTCTTTTGTCCCTAAACTTCTTCCATATGCTGTCAGTTTCATCCTCCACTTCACTATACTTTTTCCAAGCAATCTCTCAACATTTGATGCAATACCAAATAGGTTCATATATTCCATAATCCAAGAATGTGGGATCATATTGTACACCTTATGATAATCGATCCATGACATGGCTAAGTTAGTTTTCCTTCTCTTGCAGTCTCTAAATACAGTTTTATCTAGCAGAAGTTGATTTTTGGTACCTCTGCATTTACACTTGTGATCCTTCTGCTCATGTGGCAAGACTCCATTTTTTTCCAGATGTCCGTACATTGACTCTGCAAGTATTCCAGTCAATAATTCCCACATAAGTGGCAAGCAGGATATCGACCTGTAATTGTCTACCATATTGCCTTTTTCGATGTTTTTCAAGCACAGCACTGTCTTACCCATCGTCAACCACTCTAATGTTACTTGGTTAGCATTTAACAAGGTGTTGAGTTGCGCATCTATTTGTGCATGACATTCACCAAATCTTTTGATCCAGTAGCCTTCAACTCCATTTAGTCCCGGGGGTCTTCCAGTTGCTCATTTTTTTGCTGATTTCCTTCACTTCCTTAATGGAGATGTCCTGCCTGTTTTGGACAGACTACTGTTTGTTTCAGTTCTTGCAACCATTCAGCATCCTTCTTGTGCTCCTTGTCTTTGCTCTAGATGTCACTCCAAAACCTTTGACTTTCAATGCTATCTGGTATCAACTTTTCATCTCTACACTCTCCATTTATTTCTTTATAGAATTTCTTCTGATCTACTCTGAATAACCTATTCTGCTGGTAACCCTTCATTCTTTGGCCGTATCTTACCATCTTTCCTATTTTTGCAATGAGCATTGTTTCAGTTCCTCCTGAAACAATATTGCACTTCTTGTTCAGTGCCCTTTTTTTTTCTTTGCTTTTAAGCTCCCCCTTTTCTTTTTGGTCTAACACAGAAATGTTCTGTATTCTTCTTTTCCACCATGGATCTTTTTTTTTTTGATACTCCCATTATATTTCCTTTTCTTGACATCAACACCCACATTTTATGCTACAATACCTTCTGCCTTGATCAAATTATTTGTTTCTGTGATGTTTTTTGTTTTGATGTATTTCAGAATTTCATTCACATTTTTTAATTTCTTGGTTCAATTTCCACCGATCACCCTTTTTAAGGTTGCAAATAATGTCACTATCGTTCTCCTGTAGTCTTGCCTTTATTCTGCTGCAGATTGCCTTTTGCCCATCTGTCATGCCACCATTAGTTTTATTGTCTTCTTCGAAACCATCTCTATGTCACTCATTAAGCAAACTATCTCTGTTCCTTTCCTGTGGTTTATTAGAGATCTCACCTCTGTTTTCTGCTATGAGATTACTTTTATCAGTAGGAACTGTATTTTCATCGTTTGCTCTGCTGCTGTTTTCCAATACCTGTATTTTGATAGTTTCGAGCTCTACTTCTGTGAACCAACGATCTTTTCTTATTGCTCTAGCTTGATCACATAAGCTCTGTTCCGTGAGTTGAAACAATCCTCTTTCTCTCCATTGATCATACATACATTTTCGGTATCCCCTAAGATGAACACCATTTTTGTCTACAGGGTTGCTCAAGTAATAACACTTCATGACAGCAGCATTGATTTGTTTATTCCATCTATGCTGTGTGTGCGGTCCCTTGCTGGATAACGACAGGCTGGAGTTGGACTAGTATCTCTGAGCCTGCAGTTACCAGTGTTTTTACTGTGACATCATCACTAGATGTATCATCAATCAGAACATAGGGAGATTCCAGCCACTTCCTTTCATCATTGTTATTATCATCGCTGATATTATTATTTTCATTTTTTACTACTATTTGTCATTGTTGATATTTCCTCTTATCTGACATGAGATTTTCTAAATTATTATTATTATCATTACTACTACCATCACCAGTATTACCATCATTATTATTATTTCCATTTATTATAAAAAGGTATTATTGAATGTTGTTTAGTTTTAACTTTTGTCTTATACATGAGATGATCATAAATATGTGAGTGTTTAAGGGAATAGTAGGAGCAAAAGAGACAGCTTGGTGAATAGATTAAATAGATTCGGCAGATGGTGAAGAGATCAGCAATGGGTGATCCTGTGCTATAAGGAGACAAAAGTGGCCTTAAACCCTTGGGGTCAGCAGAGGTCAAATGTGATTACTACTACTAGGGATCAATGAGAGCACTGACCTTGGCCTTGAAAAGAACCAGTTCACCTTGTTCTATTTTTAATTAATGATAGAATATATATATATATATATATATATATATATACTGATGTTCACCTTGTTGAATTTTTGAATTTATGAATTCTTTTCTTTTTTTCTTTGAAATTTTTCTTTTCTTTTTATAAGTTTTGCTGTGGTTTACAGTTTTTGTAATTGTGTAGTTTGTACATATTGGCAGTTTGTACATATTACCTCCTTAATTTTTTGTTTTTTATTGTGTTGTTAAAAAGGCATGTTTACATATTCAGATTGTCAGGGAAAAAAGAAAGGTAAAACATTCACACAAAATTGTAGATATTAAAGTTTCTAAATTTTTTAGAGATGTTCGTTTGTATGTCCGTTCAGAAAAGTCTGTAGTGTTTTTGCAATAAAAAAGATGCTTACATTTTCGATTACTCAGGGAGAAAGGAAAGGAAAGAAAAGGGTTGTATTTTCACAGAAAATTGCTGATATTAAAGTTTTAAAATTTACTAGAGATGATCTTTTGTTTTTCCGAACAGAGAAAACTGTAGTGCTCTTAGAATAAAGAGGATGTTTACATTTTCAAATACTCAGGGAAAAAGGAAAGGATAGGTTTCACAGAAGTTGTAGATATTAAAGTTTCTAAAGCTGATCGTTTGTGTGTTCGAAAACTGTAGATATGTAAGTTTCTTAACTATTTTGACAGAAATTTAAAATAATCACAGAAAATTGTAGATATTCCTGTCTTTGAGAATTATTTTTCCATTGTCTTGCTGGATTATATTAGTGTTTCTATGTCTTCAGCTTCAGAGCAGTGAAAAAAACATCCAGCCACTTCCAAGGTTGGTGCGCTATCATCTTCATCATCATCATCATCATTATTATTAAGACTGAAAGCTGGAAGAATCAGCGTTAATGAAATAAGCATCAGCTGACTTACTCCCTCTCTTCAAAAACTGTTGACCCTGTGCCAAAATTTGAAACCATAATTATTATTAAGGCAGTGAGCTGGCAGAATCATTAGCATGCTGGGCAAAATGCTTTGTTCCACTATGTACTAAGTTCAAATTCAACCAAGGTTGACTTTCCCTTTCATACTTTTGGGGTTGATAAAGTAAGTATCAGTTGAGCACTGGTGTTGATGTAATCGACTTGCCCCACCCCTCAAAAACTTCTGGCCTCATACCAAAATTTGAAACCATTATTATTAAGGTGGTGAGCTGGGAAAGTCAGTAGGATACCCAACAAAACTGCTTAGTGGCATTTCTTCCAGCTTTACATTTTGAGTTCAAATTCTACCGAAGTTGACTTTGCTTTTTATCCTTTAGGGGTTGATAAAATAAGTTACAAGTTGAGCACTGTGGTGACGAGCTGGGAGAATCATTAAAACATCAGGCAAAATGTTAGCAGCGTTTCTTGCAACCCATTTCATTCTGAGTTCAAACCCAGTGAGATCAGATTTTCTTTCATCCCTTCAGGGTTGGTAAAATAAGGTACCTATGAAGTACTAGGGCCAATGTCATTAATTTGCCCCTCCCCTCAAAACTGCTGGCCATGTGCCAAAATTAGAATTTATCTTTAATTCTTTTACTTGTTTCAGTCATTTGACTGTGGCTCTGCTAAGGCACCACCTTGGGGAATTTTTAGTTGAATGAATTGATCCAGGATTTATGTTTTTTTTTTTAATCCTGGTATTTATTCTACCAGTTTCTTCTGCTGAACTGCTGAGCTACAGGGACATAAACACACCAACAACACCTGCTAAGAGGTAGTGGTGGACAATACTGACACAAAGACGCATATATATGTGCTTCTTTCCATGCACAAAGCTTTGGTCAGCCTGAGGCTATAGTAGAAGCCTGTCGAATATATGAGTGTGCATGTGTGTGTGTGTGTGTGTGTGTGCACGCGCATGTGTGTGTGTGTGTGCTTGTGTGTGTGCGTGTGTGTGTGTGTGTGTGTGTGTATCTTTGTCTCTGTGTTTGTCCCTCAACACCACTTGACAACTGGTGTTGGTGTGTTTTGTCCCTGTAACTTAGCAGCTCAGCCACTGATCCATGTGCCTTCACATATACAGGTGTAAGCCTACTACTTATTCTATTGGTCTCTTTTGCTGAACTGCTAAATTACAGGGACGTAAACACACCAACATCCGCTGTCAAGTGATGGTAGGGGGACAAACAAAGACAGAGTGACACACACATACACACACATATGCATATACAGCGGGCTTCTTTCAGTTTCCGTCTACCAAATCCACTCACAAGGCTTTGGTCAGCCCGAGGCTATAGTAGAAGACACTTGCTCAAGGTACCATGTGGTTGGGAAGCAAGCTTCTTACCACACAGCCAGTTTGAATTTGGCTCAATGCAACTTAAATTTGATAATCTAAAGCCTGAAAGAGACAGGTTTCTCTTAGAGGCTCAAGAAACTTTAAACTGCAAGGACCTGAATCAAACTGTATAATACATGAAACTTCTACTAAATGTATCAAGTGCCTTTTTCTTTTGTTTCTTCACTAACTTGTATGTGTGTGTGTGTGTGTGTGTGTGTGTGTGTGTGTGTGTGTGTGTGTGTGAGTATGTTTATTTGGTAAATGGAAACTAAAAGAAGAACTGGTGTAATGTATATGTGTGTATCTGTGTCCATGTCTGTGTTTGTCTCCCATCTTGACAGCTGGTGTTGGTATGTTTATATCCTTGTAACATAGTTGCTTGGCACAAGAAACTGATAGAATAAGTACTAGGCTTAAAAATAAAAGTGCTGGGGTCAATTCATTCAATTAAAAATACTTTAAGGTGGTGCCCCAGCATCTAATTCTTATTTTTCTACTGACTAAAACAAAAAATAAAAAAATGTATATATATAAAAATTTATATATATGTGCTGTATGCTATGAGATTGACAATTCTAACAGTTGGTTGTCTTATCTCCACTCAACAGCTGCTGAAAAGGAATGTCTTGTAGTAGCATAAATTATATATATATATATATATATATATATATATATATATATAAGTGGGGGGGGGGGGCGCTCCAAGCCTAGATTAATAACTTCCTACTCTGTACATTAACATTCCTTGATTTTTGATTTCTACTTAACATTTACAACCAGAATTGACTCTATGCAAGAGACTATATTTTTTGTCATAATTATCATCATCATTCCTGCTGCTACCACCATCCTCCTTACCAATACCACTATCATCATATAATTTTATAGCCACTTTTCCATACACACACACACACACACACACACACATATAAATGAGTAGAATGTGCAAAAGCCTAAATATTGACATGTAAACTGCATCCATAATCCAGAAATGGCAAATCTGTTGGCGGAGGTGTAAAAGGTTAGATTTGTAACAGTGTCTGTTTCTCTACGTATGTTACATACATACATAGACACATGTATCAATATGTGTGTGTGTGTGTGTGTGTGTATTAGGTATGTTGATGCAAACAGGAAAAATAGAACTCAAAATATGAATATATTTGATAAGTGTCAACGTACAAAACTCTCAGCCCTTGAGTCACTGTTGCTTCTGCTAAGTATTAGTAACTACTTTAGTAAGTACATATTTGTCCTAAAATATTGTTTGTACAAGATACAGCTATGACCAGCCTGACCTTGGTGCTTTCACTATTTAAGTACCTGATTCTCTTGAATCCTGAAATTTTATATATCTTTTTAATCTTTTACTTGTGTCAGTCATTAGACTCTGGTCATGCTTGAAGACTTTTTAGTCAAATGGATCACCCCCAGTACTTATTCTATCGGTATTTTTTGCTGAACCATTAAGTTATGGGACACAAACAAACCAACACCAGTTGTCAGGCAGTGGTGGGGGACAAATACAGACACACACACACACACACACACACAACTGGCTTCTTTCAGTTTCTGTCTACCAAATCCACTCACTTGTCTTGACATTATGTGATGTTTGTAACCAAGCATGGCCATCATACAAGTAATGTTGTATGTTTCCAGTCTTCCATGGAAAGCATGTCTAGCTATGGAGAAAAAAAGATACCATGCTTAGGAACGGCCGAGTTTTGGTGACAGGAAGGGCATCTAGCTGTAAAACAATCTGTCTCATCATATTCTATCTGACCCATGCATGCATGAAAAAGTGGACATAATGGGTGATGAATTATATGGAAGTTGGAACATTTATTGGTTTTATTTATTCACCATTACACATGTTTCATTTGCTAACAGAAATTAAAGAGTTTTACATGCCAGATAAACATATAAAGAATTGCCTATTAGAAATTCTTCAGATAGAGAATTAAATAATATATGTGTTTTGTTATACAATAACTCTGAAAACAAAATTTCCTAGATTTTCAACCCAATAAAACAATGACAGCAGCAACACACTGGGCTGTAATAATGGAATTAGCCAAGGTGCTTCAACAGGAAGTAGCTGAGATTTTACCATACTTAATACATGAATATATATATTATCTTTTATCTTTTAATTGTTTCAGCTGTGAGACTGCAGATATGCTGGGGCACCGCTTTGAAGAATTTTTCATTGAATGACTGGTCCTCAGTACTTATTCTATCAGTATCTTCTTGCTGAACGGCTAAGTTATAGCGAGATAAACACAATAACACTGGTTTTAAAGCAGTGGTAGAGGACAAACAGATGCAAAGACACACACACACACACACATACATCATCATGTACTCTCCTGTCGTAGATAACATATGAGTGTTCTGCTTTTGCCTATCGATCTGCACAAATGATTTGTTTATAGTGTTCATGTTGCTCACCCTCTCCATCAAAGAACATTGTCTGAACAGGTGCACACTGTACTACACGTCAGGTGTCAAAGTGATCATGGAGCAACGTACGTGAGATGAAGTGTTTTTCTCAAGAACATAACACACCACCCAGTCCAGGAACTGAAATTACTATCACTAGATTGTGAGTGCAACGTCCTAAGCCATGTGCCCTCATATTTATATATATATATATATATTTATCTGCAATCCACTACTCTCTATCTGTTGGTAGTGGTGTAAAATGTTATAATTCATAACACTGTTTATCTATCTACATATGTTACATACATAGATATAGCTATCAATCAATATATCTGTGTGTGTGTGTGTGTGTGTGTGTGTGTGTGTATTTATATAAATATATATGACAGGCTACCAAATCCACTCACAAGGCTTTGTTCAGCCCAAGGCAATAAAAGACACTTGCCCAAGGCCCCACACAGTCATGCCTGTGCCTATATATATATATATATATATATATATATATATACACACATACAGGAGTAAATGTAACAATAAGCAAGTTAGGCAAGTTGATATACAAAAAATATTAGATACATTTAATACAAAAAAATGTCCATATGTTTGCATATAAGAAGCTCCTACTAACACAGAATAGAAAAGATATCAGGAATTAAAAGGGGTGAATAAGAGTAAAACTTGGACTTTTTTATATGCAAACATATGTACATTTTTTGTATTAAATGTATTAAATATTTGTTTGTATATTGACTTGGCTAACTTGCTTATCCTTACATTTACTCCTCTCGAGCACTACAAAGTGTATTCTATATGGAGAATATCTGTCTTTCATCTATAAACTATATACATGCATACATATATTGTTGATATCTCATACGGAGAAAGAGAAGAAAGTAAAGCATTTGTCTTGATTTAAAACATACTCAAATTACAGCTGGACAAAACTCTGCAAGTTAAAATCTTTAATAGCACCATCTTACCTGCTCTTGTATATTTAAGTGAGGTATGGGCTCAGTAGTAGTGGTAGCAATAGCAGCAACAGCAGCAGAAATAGTAAGTAGTAGTAGCAAAAAATACAGTAGCTGTAAGTAGTAGTAGTGGTGGTGGTTGTAGATGCAAGAGGATGGTATGGTGTACTTACCTGAGCTTTGTTAATCTGCTTTTCCAGCATGTTCTTCTCCCCTGTGACATGTTGGAGACGATTTGAGACATCTATTATTTCCTCCTTCAGTGAGGTCAGGGCGGCTAAATGGAGCTGAGGAAGATGAAAGACAGGGGGGAAAAAAACGTGTCAATAATACTATAATGTTGAAATTATCAAAAATGCAAAAGAAAACTTTCTACTTCAAGGGAATATACGAGCCTGTGGACCACTAGATTTGGTCCATGGAAAAGGAAGGAGACTAAATAGAAAAATGACGTACTTGTTTATCCCTTGCTTTTGTGTAAATACATTGAAAAAACAAGACTTTGTATCATTTTTGACTCTCTCTCGCATATATATATACATATATATATATATATATATATGTGCGAAGGAGAGTCAAAATATAAATAAAGAAATGGAGTTAAACGCAGGTATTACTCAAATCTTTATACTTCCGACATATGTTCTGAAGAAAACACTGGTATTATTCCAGAGGGAATAAAATGATGTAAAGCAATGTGATCTTCTGATCAGGGGAAAAAAAAAAGAAACAACATACATCAATAAGCCATTTTAACCAAATGTGATGTCTGTGTATAGGATGAAGGAAATGCTGACAAGTTTAAGAAAAAAAAACTATTAATAGATTTAATGTCAAATGCAATTAAGAGAAAGAGGAGGAGAAAGAAAGAAAATATCAGAAAACTAAGAGTGGAGAAATGTAGTGCAATAGATGAATGGGAATAAAGTTTAAAGGTGTGAAATGGATATATTTAGTGGAAATGAAATGTTAGAAGACAGTTAAAGGGCAAATTTTATAGATTGGTAGAAATTATTTAGGTGCATTCTTTAAACATGTTTACAAGAGAATTCTCTAAGAACAGGATGAGATAGAATTCTTTGATATAGAGCAGACAAGAAAATTTACCTTTATCATAAGGAAAGGACCTAGAAAGAATATTCCAAACAATTTGATTTTGAATGGAATATTCTTTCTAGGTTGTCTGTAATGGAATTTACCAAAGTCCAGTCATCTCTACAATTGGTCAGTTACATTTAAAACCAAACACAAGCTAAGACCGTTACAGGGGTAGATGTAAATAAAGGAGTAAATAAACCAGTTAATAAAAGGTGTGGGGGAGAAGACTATGTTGTAAGTAGTATGTGGCCCCATATGCCCTTCTACACCATCTCCATGAGTCCTAAGCAGATGCTATATATATATATATATATATATATACACATACATATATATATGTATACATATATATATAAGAAAAAAGAAAATAGAGAGATAAATTAATAATTATTTATTAATTAGAAAATTGGACATCATCTCTGACAGCTGTTCCGATTCAAGACGTTAGAATTTAATAAGCATAATTAAAAACATATTAAAGCTGAAACTCATCGGAGTTGGCTAAAGATATACCATTACATTTTCATGTTCCAGTGTGCTGAGTGTACGGATCCAAACCATATACATACATGCATATATATATATATATATATATATATATATATATATATATATATATATATATACATACATATATATATATATATATATATCGTTTTTGGATTTGGTTTGCAAGATTGAGTTCGTGTGTTGAAGCATATTTTGTTGTGTCTGGGGAGAGTCATTCTCTTTTAGTGTCTTATTGTTTAACACACTCACGGGTAAAGTTTCCACTCATTTATTTATTTATTTTTCCTAAAATTTTTGTGTCTTTCAACCTTTTCTATAATCTTTGACTCTGTTCATTATCTGTGCTGTGTTCTTTTTGTTTGTTTGTGCGCATGTGTGTGGGTCAGTGTGTGTGCACATACACATGTATGTATGTATGTATGCATGCATGTAAGTGTGTGTATGCATGTATGTATGTGTGTGTGCATATGTATATATGTATGTATGTTAATATGTATGTATTCTGCATATTCATGTGTTTGTGTATTTGTGTGCTCGGGTTTATGTTTTATGTGTGTGTGTGTATGGATGTGTGTCTCCATATGTGTACTTGTGTAAAGTGTAGTGTGTATGTGTGTATATGGTCATTTGTTTCAGTCTTCATTTGCGTATGTGTGCTTGTGACACAGTACATAGCCACAAAAACCCATACACACAGTATTGTATAGTTTATAACTTGTATTCTTATTAGAACAATATTATTTTGTTAATTCTCAAAGAATTTATAAAATTTGTAAATATACTATTTATAGTCATATAATTTAAAAATAACAATATCAATTATTTTAAAGTGAGCAATCCTTAATACTTGTTTTGTTATATTACTAAATTTTTTACTTATTTAGAGTTCTCCCTTCCATAATATACGAATAATAATCCTTATTTAAGTAACTCCAAATCCGGTTACTTCCAAAAAAAATAGTAATATGTTGATATCCATTATTATAGCCAAAATCTATATCTATGGTGTATATAGGTTATAGCGTTTACAGCCATAAGTTTATCTTCATATTTATTATGGAATTCTCCCTACAATAAATTAAGTAAGCAAACAAAAGATTTTTTATTAGGTTTCTATTCATATTTATTATGAAATTATCCCTCCGAAAAACAATAATTATAGAACGTTTCTATTAGTTACTTTAAATAATATTTTTTTTTTATATCAATAACTTTAAATAAATAGAAGAGTTATTACATATTAAAGATATAATTATCATTTATATTTTTTACACATTTGATTACAGTTCTAGATAAAGCAAGACCCTGATACCTAATTATATACACATATAATATTATTGTTGTATGTTATAATATAACATATTATAACATACAGCATATTGTTGTATGTTATAATAGCGAAATATTATCTTAGACATAAACAAGTTTGGATTAATATTATTTGAGATATATAGAAATATATTTCGATGGTCGTAGATTACAGTTAATTATTTTGTCCGTTAAAATTTTTTTGTTTTTAATTGTAATTGTTATATAATAGCTAATGTTCACACTAATAGGCATTTGAATTAATTTTTTACAATCCAGGCATCCTTTCACACGGAATTTCGTCTATCTTTAAACTCTGATTCTGAGGAGACTTATATATAAGAGAATTGTTTATATATCAAAAAATGTATATAAGTCGAAACAAATTGTTGGCCTTTTCATGTTTTAATATTTGTTTATGTTATATTATAATATAAATAAATTATTGGATTGTCAATTGTACCTATTTAATTTTATATTTATACACACACACACACACACACACACACATGTATATACATATATATATACACACACACACATTTATGCATATATATATATATATATATATATATATAGGCGTAGGAGTGGCTGTGTGGTAAGTAGCTTGCTTACCAGCCACATGATTCCGGGTTCACTCCCACTGCGTGGCACCTTGGGCAAGTGTCTTCTACTATAAGCCTCGGGCCGACCAAAGCCTTGCGAGTGGATTTGGTAGATGGAAACTGAAAGAAGCCCGTCGTATATATGTATATATATGTATATGCATGTGTGTGTATATGTTTGTGTGTCTGTGTTTGTCCCCCCAACATCGCTTGACAACCGATAGTTGTGTGTTTACGTCCCCGTAACTTAGCAGTTCGGCAAAAGAGACCGATAGAATAAGTACTAGGCATCCAAAGAATAAGTCCTGGGGTCGATTTGCTCGACTAAAGGCGGTGCTCCAGCATGGTCACAGTCAAATGACTGAAACAAGTAAAAGAGTATATACACACACATATATATACACACACACATATATATATATACATATACACATATATATATACGCATATAGATATACATATATATACACACACACACACACACACACAAATATTTACATGTATATGTACATACACATACATACATACTTTCGATCAGAGGTTATACACATATATATACACATATAGATATACATATATATATACACACACACATATATATGTACATGTATACATACACACAAACACACATACATACATACTTTTGATCAGAGGTTAAATTAGGGTTAAATTACCATCATTAAGGAATGGTATCATCCAATGAATTACTGGTTCAATACCTAATATTTGTTGTGAATGATAATATTCATAAAACAATAGAATTTCATAAAAATCGTGGTTTATAATCATTCAAAAGAAAGCAAGTAAATGGCGATATAGCATTTAATAAAAATTTATTATCTGCAAAATCAAACATAGTCCCTTACAGCAGTTTCAGTTAAGCCTTAAAGATTAAATAGCAATTACTAAAATCTCTTTTAAAATCAATTAGGAAAAATCTCTTCAGAGGGGTAGGAAAAAGATATACCATTAAGTTTTTTATGTCTTGTATTTTAGAATCATCACAGCTGACTGAGTTTTATTTTATTTTATGCCTGGGTTAGGGGTTTATAGATTGTTATAGTGGGTAATGGATAACATGTGAATATCTTGCAGTAGATCTCCTTTGTTATCATTTGGTTTGGGTTTAAAAGTTCAAAGTGGACTAAACCTTTCCAAATCTCACCAAACAGTTAATATCTTACATAGGTGAAGACCTTCTTTAGCCTGGGGTGCCAGTATTTCTCCTTTACGTACCTACAGTCTTTGGCGCTTGACATTTTGATAGATAACCTATTTCTCATCACCAGTCAGTATGTAGTTAAAAAAAGTTCGTTCATGAGGCATGACATCAGAGAAGAGCACACATTCACTCTCTGTG
This sequence comes from Octopus bimaculoides, assembly GCF_046866305.1. Classification (NCBI taxonomy): domain Eukaryota; kingdom Metazoa; phylum Mollusca; class Cephalopoda; order Octopoda; family Octopodidae; genus Octopus; species Octopus bimaculoides. The sequence goes on from NC_142955.1 coordinate 7,223,382, forward strand.
TGCAATTAGACTTGGAAAGTTTGTGAGGAATCCATTCACCCAATTTGCTGACTGTCCTGGTAGTATGCAGATGTAGATGAATGGTTGAATGAACAAATGTAAGCTTTTCTGCTAGTTCCTCAACAGTTGCAATGGGGTTTTGTTCCACCAGGGTTTGCAGGATGTCTTCATTGAGCTCTACAGATCTTTCAGGATGAGGATCGTCTTCTAGGCTGTAGTTTCCGGAGCAGAATCTCTGGAACCACCATTAACATTGGCTTACACTTATTGTCCAATCCTCAGATACTGCATTAATATTTCTTGCACATTCCGTTGCATTGTTGCCTTTATTGAACTCATAGAGCAAAATATGCTGCATATGGTCCTTTGACACTTCCACTATAACTTTCCAAAAATAACTGTTAAAATCGAACTGCACTCTTCAAAACTTGCATTAAGAATAAGGACAAGGTAAAATTACTACCTGCTTTTATCCCGTCCCCCTCTGACTTTTAGTTCATGCAATTGAAAAAGCTGCATTATGTATACAGGATGTATACATTATGTATAAAGTAGTTGTATGCTGTCAACCTAATGCGACAGTCCCATGAAGGGAATAATACTACTGCTATTTAGCCGTAGGAAGCAGCACCACTTCCTGTCGGTCTTGACACATTTCCTGTGTCCTTATGTTTGCAAGGGGGAGACAAACTCCTCTACCTAGCCTAGCCAGCATCCAGAGACATGTTTCTGAGTCTTTGCTCGTCATCAGTCTGGAGTAGCAATGGCCTGCTAGTTGGAGATGCCTGTTAAGCTCTCGTAAACATATAATAATTCTAGTGAAACACATTCACTGACTTCAAAAATAGAAATAATACATTTCTGAATCTCTCAGAGAGATTTAGAAATGTATTATTTCTCTCTCTCTCTATATATATACACATTATATATATATATATATATATATATATATATATATATATATATATATATACATACACACACACACATACATACACACACACACACACACACACACACACACACACACATATATATATATACTTATACATACATATATATCAGTATTTCTCAATCGGAGTTCCCTTGAATGCTAGGGTTCCGCAAAATGTTCCTAGGGGTTCTGCGAGCACGATTGTAATATTACTATACATGTACAACATATTATTGGTTCATGATTTACAATGGATGGATAGGTGTCCTCACCTTGTTTGTTGCTATCACAACATTTCAGCTGATGTACTCTCCAGTCTTCATCAGGTGTCCTGGTGGAATTTCGAACCCAACCTTTTATTTGATTAATGAGGTACACTGTTCTTATTCTTAAGGCATGCTACTGACGTTATTTTTCTGTTGATATTATTTTTCAAGTTTTAGAATCTGAGGATTAGTAGCCCATGCTCTTATCCACTATGCTATATGCCTGTAGGCAATTATAGAGTGAATTTTAGGGCTTATAAACCTAGTATTGTATCTTTTCTTAATACTGGTTCAATCCCAGGCAGGGACTTGAAAAATAATATCAAGAGAAAAATAACATCAGCAACATACCTTAGGAATGAGAACAGTGTACTTCATTAGTCAAATAAAGGGTTGGGTTTGAAATTCCACTAGAACACCTGATAAAGGCTGGAGAGTACATGAGCCAAAATGTTGTGATAAGAGCAAACAAGGTGAGGACACCTATCCGTCCATTGTAAATAATGTCCATAATTCCTCATCCCCAAAACAGAATAGTAATATTATTGGTTATTGTAATATTGAAATATAGACATCATCCTATCTAACCTGTTATGTTATCAAAACTATAACAACCTTATATATATATATATATATATATATATATATATATATATATATATATATTGTTGTACTTGGGGATGGTCATATTGCCAGTTTAGCCAATAAAAACACACGCACTGTATATTTGGTGTTAATTTGCTTCAGCTTTATATTACATTAATCTTAATCTTATTTCGGCCAGAGTTCTTTCGTCACACTTCTGTGACCTCATCAGTGGTCCTTTGTTTCCTTCCTTCTTATGTGTGTCTCACCTTGCTAACTATCAGCCATTTTGTATTTTGAAATAAGATTAAGATTAATGTAATATAAAGCTGAAGCAAATTAACACCAAATATACAGTGCGTGTGTTTTTATTGGCTAAACTGGCAATATGACCATCCCCAAGTACAACAACATCTGTTTCAACACACGATTTCACATCAAAAATCTTGCAAAACAAATATGTATATATATATATATATATATATAGGAGAATTTACGAAAAAAACAACAGACGAAGACAGGTGGTGTAAACAACAAATGGATGTATTAGTATAATGCTCAGGAATAGAGAAAGTCTTTAACGTTTTGAGCCTACGCTCTTCAACTGAAAGGAACACAGAAAGAAACAAGGAGAGAAACAAGAAGAGAAAAAAATATAAATGTAGTGGTCAGCAGTCTATCATGGCGAATGCCGTACAGAAGGATCACACAGGAGAGCTAAGAAAAAGGGGAGATAACAAAGAAGTGGTGAACCCAAGACAAGAAGGAGCGTGTGTGTGAGAGAATGCTGGTGATCTTAACATATGCATGTGTGTATATAGGTGTGAAAATGTGGAGAAGGGAATTGGTCAGTGCTAGTGTGTGCGAAGTGATGTGTTGTGTGATGTGGTGTAGCGTGGTGTGATGTGAGGGTGTTGGGAGGTGGAGGAGGCGAGAGTGGGGAAAGCATGGGTGGAGTGTGGGTTGGGCTGAGGGTAGGGGTAGAGGTAGGAGTATGTGGGTAGGCAGAGGTTGGGGGTGGGTGTAAGGGATGGAATGGGAAGGTGGGGTAGGAGTGTGTAGGGGTGGGATGGGCTTATGAGGGAGGGTTGACGATGGAGGGGGAAGGTGGATATAAGAGAAGGGGAAGGTGGGTATGGTAAGAGGGAGAAAGAGAGGAGAGAGAAAGAGAGGAAGAGAGAAAGAGTAGGAGTGAAGAGAAGTAAACAAGTAGGAGTTGGAGCAGGAGAGGAGAGGTGGGTGGGAGGAAGTAGGGGGAAGGGCGGAGGGTGAGAGAGAGGCAAAGGGGTTAGATGAAGAGCGGAGGGGAGTTGAGCCCCTGTGGCGCAAAGGAGAGAAGAGAGAAGATTAATCCCTGTTCACGGTGCAAACGGGAGTCCGGATGGCCCCTGTGCAAGGACAATCCAAACACGGACAGGTGTTGCTGCAAGGAGTGACTGGTAGAGTGGAAATAGCGTGACACCGGGGTGTCACTGCAAACGTTGATGTCTCGGAGGTGTTCCGCGAATCGTTCGGCCGGGCAGTGCCCTGTTTGTCCGACGTACAGAGAATGACAGAGAGAGCAGGAGATGCAATAGATGATGTTGGTAGAAGTGCAGGTGAAGAAGTCAGTGATGTGAAAGGGTTGATGATGGGTGCCGGTGAGGAGGGTGGTGTTGGAGAGGTAAGAGTAAGTGCGGCAGTGTGGGTGGGAGCAAGGGAATGAGCCAGGTTAGGAGGTTGGGTTGGGGAAGAAGCTGTGGACCAAGAGGTCTCGTAGGTTGTGGGCTCATTTGAAGGAGGGGAGGGGTCGGTTAGGGAAGACGTGTAAGGTAGAGGGGTTGGACTGGAGGCACTGGAAAGCTTGGAGAATGGTGCGTTGGAGAGGTATGGTGATGGGATGGTAGGTGAGAGGAAAAGGGAGGTGGGAGACAGCAGGGCAGGTTCAGGGGAAGAAAGCAGATGCACGGTCCATGGAACGTGCTCTGGCAAAGGTGATGTGGATGGTGGTGAGGGGATATCCCAGTAGGATGAAGTGGCGAGCCATGAGTTGAGACTGAGTTTCAAAGTCATGGTTGTCACTACAGAGCCTGCATAGACGGAGGAATTGGGAATAGGGGATGGAAAGCTTGGTGTGTTTAGGGTGAGAGGAGGAGAAGTTAAGATAAGAGTGTGAGTCTGTGTGTTTGTAGTGGATGGAGGTGGTAAGAGTGGAGTGATGAAAGCTGACCGAAATGTCAAGAAAGGGGACAGAGGTGTCAGAGATAGTGCAGGAGAAGTGGAGGGCAGGATGGAAGGATTTGACAAAAGAGAGGAACAAGTCAAGATGTTCACAGGAGAGTGAGGTAGCACCGATACAGACGTCAATATAACGGCCATATAGTTCGTGAGTAGGACCAGTGAAACTTGAGAATAGCCAATGAACAGGTTCGCATAGTTGGGGCCCATTCTCGTTCCCATGGCCACTCCCAACCTTTGCTGGTAGAAATCACCCACGAATGAGATGATGAAAAAATATAAGAAAGATATGGTATATAATTTTTTTTTGTGCAGGGGTTCCTTGAGACATGTAATATATTTTAAAGGGTTATGCAAGGGTAAAAAGGTTGAGAAACACTGATATATATATACATACATACATACATACATACATACATACATATATAAATGCAAGTTTGTGTCAAGTTGCCGTCTACATCTGTAAATGAATTTTCATGAAACTTTGCAAACATGTCAAAGTAACATCCAGTTTGTTACTAGGCTCCTTGAAGTTTAATAAAAATCTATAATTGGATGGCTAGAAGGGGTCCACATATATAACCAATATATTTTCCTTTAACAGCCAAGGGAAATAACCCATTCATCTTCCTAGCCAAGGAAAATAACCAATTCATTTTCTTTTGATCACCCTAAACACTACCAAGCTCAAAGTTAATGGTCAAGGGATGGAAATTGACAACAGGTGGATCGTGCCCTACAATCCATTGATGTCTAAAACACTGCAGGCTCATATTAATGTTGAGTCATGCAACTCTATAAAAATGAATTAAATATGGATGTAAATACATCAATAAGGGCTCAGATATGGCGGTTTTGGGATTTGAACAGGAGGGCAGGCAGGCAGATGAAGTTCAGTAATATAAGTTGGGCAGGTATATCTCTAACAAGGGCTTTGAAATCCACGAGCGACATCCAACAGTGACAAATCTATCTATGTATACACACACACACACACACACACACACACACACACATCTTAGAGATACATATTTTAAAGAATTCATCTTAATTTTACCCAAGTTGAGATATAGTTATTATAGCTTATAATAAGTTAATAACAGTTAGAAAATTCAAAGCTGTGACCTGAATCTAGAGGATACAAGATAAAACAGTTTGATAACACAGGATAAATATTTGTCAAAATATCTATGCATGCTGGGAGAAAGGATGTGCTTATTTTCAAATTCTGGGTTCCTTTGAGGGCAGTTCTAGCAGCAAGATTATTGATCCACTCTGTGAGTTTTATAAAAATGAACTGAAAATTTCTGCAGGAAGGAAAAGGAATCTAGGATTAAAAAAACAATTCTTTTGCACCAGCTGCCTGGTTTTAGCAACGATAATTAAGTATTCTTTATAAAGGAATGAATGAAAGTAGTGTGCATGCATGTGTGTGTATGCATGTATGTATGTGTGTAAAAAGTTGATTGCACAAGTAAAAATAGGTAACTTAGTATGTGATATCTATCTATACATGTGTGTGTTTGTATATATATATGTATTTGTACACACAAGCACACATATATGTATATAAGTGTGTGTGTGTGTGTGTGTGTGTATCTGGGATAATTCAGTGTCAATTATAGAAACTAAATCACAATTCTGAATTTCAAATATTAAATGATCAGACAATGATCAGACAAATTACTTTACCCAACAATATTGAAATATTCAAAATATAGCAATTATATCTAATTCAAAAATGTTGGTTAAGGTAATTTGCCTAGTTGTAGCTCAATTAATTCTTTAATTGAACATGAAACTTGTGATTACGATGTATTTACAATAATGGATGGTATTACTTGTATATATATATATGTATGTATGTATACACACACGCACATGCACACACACACTCACATGACAAATATATTTGTTCTTATATGTATGTGTATGTATACTTATATATCTTTTATACATATCAGAAAGCTTGTGTGTGTCCCTCTATTTTTTTTTAATGTAACTATTGTGTTTTATTGTTCTCTCCTTATTGAAATCTTAGCTATTTCACATCTCCCCCCCCCCATCCCTCCCTATTTCTCTCTCTTGCTGTTTAGCTAGGTAACAGCTTTAGCAAAAGACTTAATATAGAGATATTTCTAATTTTTCTGCTACATATGTCACACTAACTTCTTTTAATTAATTCAAGTGGTGAGTCAAAATTTGTGGATGTGAGTTCAAATTTTGTGGATGTGAGTTCAAATTTTGGTCATGTCCAATGTAATCTTTTACATATGATACTATAGAAAATGAGGGTTTGCACACATTTTGGTTTGATTAACTGCTTAGTGTAATTGTTGTCATCTATGGAAAGTGAATTTCAGCATTTGTGCTGGGGACATATAAAAGCACCTGTGCCAGTGCCATGTAAAAGTGCCTATGCCAGTTCCAAGTAAAAACACCTGTGCCAGTGCTGCATAAAAGCACCTATGTTGGTGCCATGTAAAAGTGCTCATGTCAGTGCCATGTTAAAAGCACCTAGTACACACTGTAAAGTTGTTGGTGTTAGGAAGGACATCCAGCCATAGACAAATGGAGCCTCTGACAGCTCTCCAGTTGGCTAGCTCCTGCTGAACCATCCAACCTATGCCAGCAAAGAGAATGGATGTTAAATGATGACAACATATCAACTACCCTGAATCAATAATCAAACAACAGAAAGAAGCACCATATAATGTTGACACATTAATAGCATATGTCTTTGACAGAAAAACCTCACACACACTGCAAATCAAGGGTTATCTATTCTGCTATTTTTGATGATGTTTGGCAACAAGAAGCTGGAATTTGCTTCCCTGATGTTTATAGAGGAACTGGAAATCCATTCCTGGTCAGTCTTTTCTTTGCCAAAATCCATTAGAAAATCTATTGCAGTTGTTTCTTCAAGTATTGCTCTCACACTCCTTCCTGGGAGCTGGACAACGTATTCTGTTTTCTAACTCACTTGGGTACATATGATGTGCCTATTTGCAACATTGCTAAGATTTCAGGAATCAGACAAATTCTTAATAGATGCCAAATGATTATCTGCAAAGAATAGACAATGATTCAGAAGAGAAATTTGGAGACCCAAAGTAGAATATTGCATAACAATAGGTCTCAAATGGGAGGAAAGGCTGCCTTAAATTGTCATTGCTTTGAACCAAAATTAAAACCTTCGAGCTTTCTACAAACATGTAATTAATATTTTAGGAGGTCAGCTGTTCAGTTATTTTGTCACAAATCTATCATAAGTTGGAGAAGGAGAATTTCCTTGTGGCAGTAATGGAGTTCCTATGAATGCATTAGTTAAGACAGCAAACAAATTGATGTAGGTGTTCTTCAAACTGCAACAACTTTAATTAACTCATGAGTGGCTGTGTGAAATTTTTGAGTCTACAAATATTAACCGGCAGCTGTTGCAGGCACAATAAATCAATAGACACGGCTGTTGCATGAGGGAGAAATAGCTCATTATCTTACAAAATTTTAAAATATATTGGAACGTTTAGGTCTACCTCCACACAGACTGTAGTTAAAAAAGGAACACCAATCATGCTGCTGCACAATTTAGAGCATCCACAACTATGCAGTGGTACAAAACATAATAAACAGTTAAGAAGACACATTATCAATGGGTGCAACAATAGAGAGGATGCAATTATACTCAGAATTTCAGATGTGCCCTTTCAAAAGAAGACTTCAGTCTCCAGAATACCTAAACTTTGGTCTATCAATCAATGAATCCCAGGGGAAACACTGACATTTGTGGGACTGCATTTTCAGGACTACTACTTTGATAATGGCAATAAAGGATGCTCAAGAGTAACAAAACCCCATCACCTATCATAATCTCTTTATTCGTATTGATAATATAACCAATAACACAGAGTACCTGAAATGCTGACTTGAAAATATTTAGTCTTGCCAAGTTTATGAGTATAGATCTAATAACATATAAACCAGGACTTATTGTTATTCCTAATATCAATTCTTAACCAATGCTTGTAATGTAGTTCCAATAATTGGATGTGTGAGTTTTCACCAAAATACTCCAATTGCCATAAATTAGAAGAATGGCTTTATTTCCATGACTAGTTTACTCTTGAACACTCAAGTTTTTATTCACTTTCAAATGATTTTAAGAACTAAAGAGGTTTAACAATATTAAACAATATATTATGTTCTATAATAGTTTCAAAGGGAAAAAATGTATTCACATTTACTTATTCCATTGTTCTTATTTAATATGCCTGAATAAGATATATATCATTTGCATACTTCAATTAGTAAATATTCTACAGTTATTGACTTGAGAACCTATCAATAATATTACATTAGACACAAACCAGACTACTGTGTAATTGGAAAACAATTCCATTTTTTACATGAAAAGATAGCTTTTCGAGAAATGCAATAGTGTTCAATTAAACTGAATATACCTTCACACACACACACACACACACAAACACACACATTTGTGCATGTAATAATAAAAATGTATAAATATACATACACTCACACATATAAATTGTTACTATATGGATAATTTTTAATATGCGAACTCAATCTGAAGAATACATAAATACATACATACATTTACACATTCGTATATACATACATATATATCATCAACATCATTTAACATCTGTTTTCTATGCAGGCATGGGTTGAACTGCTTGATTGAAATCTGGTAAGCCAGGGAGCTACACTTATTTCAATGTGGTTTGGCATGGTTTCTACAGCTGGAACCCTTCCTAATGCTAACCACTCCAACAATGTAGCGCCATTGGTATGACGCTGGCATTGGCCACACACTCAAACAATGCATTTTATGTGCCATTGGCATGGGTGCCAGTCAACTGGCTACTGGCATCAGCCACAGCTGTGATTTCACTTGGCTTGACAGCACAGCATATTACCCAACGTTTGAGGGGTGATTTTTATGTGCCAGTTACGCGACACTGGCATTGGCCATGACTATGATTTCACTTGGCTTGATGGATCTTCTCAAGCACAGCATCTTGCCAAAGGCCTCGATCATTTGTCATTGCCTCCACGAGGCCAATAGTTCAAAGATCATGCTTCACCACCTCATCCCATGTCTTCCTGAGTCTACCTCTTCCATAGGTTTCCTCCACAGTTAGAATGTGGCCCTTCTACACACAGCTGTCCTCATCCATATACATCACATGACCATAAAGTACAGTCATCTCCCTTGCACACCACATCTGATGCCTCTTATGCCCAACTTTTCTCTCAGGATGCTTACACTCTATCGTGCATGCACACTGACATTACACATTCAGCGAAGTATACTGGCTCCACTTCTTTCAAGCCTACACATGTCCTCAGCATGGCTGTTCACACACAAGCATCATATAGTCTGCCTTTTAGTCTGAGTGAGCGGCCCTTTGTTACCAGCAGAAGTAGGAGCTCTCTGAAATTTACCCAGCCTATTTTTATTCTAGCAGCTATTCTAGTTTTCCCCCTGGCATTTGATGGAGTCTATTTTCTGTTTTTTTTTTTTTTTGTATTAATTGTACTGGTGCACCTACCACACACAAAAACTATTGTCCCTGTAAACCTTCCTCTGATATTCCTGCACCTCTTATGAGTCTATATCTTACACTGGATGCATGTTATGGAGTTTCTACCTATACCTTTTCTACAGATCAAGCAGGGCCATCTACCTGAAGGCATTTGTGATTTGTTTATTCTCTTACTAAGATTTTGGTTTTTGGCAGATTAACTCTAGGGCCCTTTGATTCTAGACCTTGCTTCCATACCTGAAATTTCTTCTGTAGTTCTGGTAGCTATAAGAACAAGGTCATCAGCATAGAGGAGCTCTCAGCTATGCAAGCCACCTATCTTTTTCTGGTACATCGATAACAGTAATGCAACTAAGTTGGCTAGCCATGTATGGAACTTGAAGAGCAACTCCACACTACATACATACTTGCAGGCATTTAGTTGCATTGATTTATATCCTCAGTTCAAATACCATGGGGATGTGCCTGAAAACAGACAGGTCGTTTGCATAATGTCTTTTGAATTCGGCCTCACATAACCCAATGTAATTTTTCTTTTCAATTGATATAAATCAATGTAACTAAATCCAAGTTGTATGTTAATGAATCTAAGAAATGCAACTTATGCATAGATCTCATATTCTTTGATCCAACACACAGCTTAATTTCAGATTTGAAATTTATAGCCGGTGTTGATACATGGACAGATTTCTTTTATTGAATTGGAAGGCACCACCCACTCTGGATTGAGTTCCTGTTTCACAGACTTTGACATATTTTCTGTTATTCGAGTACCATAATAACATGAAACTATTAGTAGCGCTTTCAGTTGTGTATTTAATTTTATATATATATAATTAAATGCACATATATGTAAAGTAAAGGAGGGATATGATATCGAATTTCTCAAAGTAAAATGTCAAGGAAAACATCTTATTGAGGAATGTTCAGAGTTTGCTCATGCTACCAAATCTAATTCAAACTAACTGAGGAAGAAAATTTCTCTTCAAACGATGTCAAATTTATTTGCCCTGAAGGGATCATACCAATAATGCATAAATATGCAATTGGTGCAATTGAGATACATGTCAGACTTTTATTCTAACTGGAAATAAAAACAAAAAGTTTGAATGTTCAAATTTTTCATTCTCCTCATTTCAATATTGACCACAGAGCTCCAAAAGATTTTTTATTCTCTCTCTGTTTATTTCCTCGTGTTCCTTTCTGTTGAAGAGCATAGACTCAAAATGTAAAAGGTTTTCTCACCTTCCCAAGTGTTAAACTAATACACCTGTTTGTTGTTTATACACCTGTCTTTGTCTTTTGTTTTTCTGCAAATTTCAACTATATATATATAAAGTCAATCAAAACATGAACAAGCAAGAAAAAACAACAACGCGAGGATGTGGAATAAGTACAGTGTTATTGGATGCTCAGGAAAGGAAAGGAAAGAAAAGAAAGAGGATTTCACGTTTCGAGCAGAGCTCTTCATCAGAAATATAGGAAAAGTCCAAAGAAGGGAAGACAGAGAAAGAAAATCACCAACGATGCACACGCGGTCACACACACACATATATATATATATGATTGTACACATACATAAATATAATGAGAACTGGTGGTGGTTTGGTCTATACATTTTACAGTTGTTCACTGGATAAAGAAGAATGAGAAATTTTATATCTGAATTAAAAAAAAAAAAAGTGATGCTCAGATCTGGAGCAAATGCACTTAATCACATGACAGTTGTACCAAGGCTGACACTGCGTATAATATCGGCTGAAATAGAACATGACAGAATATAACAAATGGAATAGTCATGGCTGGAATAAGTGTAATTGTAGAATTGCTGGAGCAGACCTTGGCTGGGGCTAAATAGCAATAATAATGAGTCTATCAATCAACTTCAGTACTTAGCTGATTCATGTATATTTTTTTATTGACTCAGGAAAGATGAAAGGTAAAGATAAGCCCCATGGGATTTGAACTGAGGATATAAATCAATGTAACTAAATGTATATATTTATAAATTAGGCTGTAGAGTGTGTCTACATACAAATATATATATATACATATACATATATATATATATATATATATACACACACACATACATATGCATATGTATATACACATATGCATACATATGTGTATATGTGTGTGTATATTTATATATGCTCATATATGTGAGTGTGTGTGTGTGTGTGTGTGTGTGTGTGTGTATATATATATATTTATATACACACACACACACATACATACAATGAATTCTGAGAAAAACTGGGTAAAAAAAGGAATCAATAGTTGTGTGCAAGAATGAGGATAATACTAGTACAGACATGTAATGTGCATGGGTGATGGTAGAGGTAATGAAGGAGTGCCAGGCAATTCATGTGAAAGGATCTAATAGAAAGAAGACTGAAGAAAACAGGTAGAAGTGGTGAAAACAAATGTCAGGTAGGCGAAACTCAACAAAAGAGGTGACAAAGGAATGAACAAGTAATGGAATGCTATGTTGGAGAGAATTTTCCCAATCTATGTAAGCATTTGTATGCATAGGCATTGGCTGACTGGTAAGAAGCTTGTTTCCTACCCATATGGCTCTGGATTCAGTCCCACTTCATGGCATCTTGGGCAAGTGTCTTCTGCCAGAGCCTTGGGCCAACCAAAGCCTTCTGAGTGCATTTAGTAGACAAACTGAAAGAAGCCTGTCATATATATTTTTATATATGTGTCTTTGTCCCCTAGCACTGCCTGACAACTGCTGTTGGTGTGTTTACATCCTTGTAACTTAGTGGTTCACCAAAATTGACCAACAGAATAAGTACCAGGCATTGCAGAAAAACTAAAAATTCTTTCAAGGTGGTGCCCTATCATGGCCATAGTCTAATGATTGAAACATGTAAAAAATAAAAGATGCTATAAATACAGGCACAGTCTGGCCAAATGGTTAAGAAATTCACTTTGGGATCATGAGGTCTCAGTTTCCATTCTGCTGCCTGGCATCTTAGACAAATATCATTTTCTATAGCCTAGTTGCTTGATTTTCTGAGTTAAATCCTGTGTATCATATTCTCTTCACTGAGGATGCAGTTGAGGTGATGGCGTGTGTTGGTTGGCCACATGAAACATAGTCACAGCATATAAGGAAGTATCTTGCTGAGATAGGACTGACTAGGACAATGCTTGGAGGGTTGCCTGGGACAACCTGAGCTAATACCGACAAACAATGGATGCAGCTATGCACTGCAATGGTGCATGCCCCCATACCTGGCCTTGGTTTGACCGCATCTTGTGAGTGAAACTTAGTAGACAGAAACTGTGTGAAAGTTCACTAGATGGACTGTACCTGCAATTCAAAGATACAACCTAGTCACAAACTGTATCATGTTGAAGCCATCTGCAAATTACATTATGGGTACATGGTCTGTGGAAGTAGCCACTCACATGCTAATTAACAAGCCTGGTAACTTACTTGATTGGCCATGCAAACAGTCATGGTTAGAAATTCTGGCCATGTGCTTCAGAAAAAAAGCATTATTTGAGTACAGAGCAAATCAAAAATTACTTAAATGATAAGAAGACAAGAAATTATGTAACGAATTTCATTAAATCATTGCATCTCATAGTAGAAACAGCTGAAAGCTAATGAAGTTTATTACATAATTTCTTGTTCCCTTGTCCTTTATTTCATGTTTTATGTTATGCTCTGTACTTAACTAATGCTTTTTTCAAAAGCATATGTATATTGAGTTCTAACACCAGGTGCTTAGTAACACTATGTCTCAGTGAAATATTAATACATAGTCGCAAGTCAGGAGGTCCTGGCATCGATCACTTTCGGATAGTGTTTTTTACATGCCACCAGCATGGGAGTCACTGGCATCAGCCATGTTCGGATGGTGATTTTTATGGGCCACCGGCATGGGAGCCAGTCAGGCAGCCCTGGCATCAATCATGTTCAGATAGTGCGTTTTAGGCGCCAGTCAGGGGGCACTGGCATGGACTATGTTTAGATGGTGCTTTTTATGTGCCACTGGCATGGGAACTGGTCAGGTGAACCTGGCGTTGATCATGTTTGGATGGTGTTTTTTTACATTTCACTGGCATGGGAGCAAGTTGGGGGCACTGGCATTGACCACATTCAGATGATGCATTTTACATGCCACCGAAATGGGAGCCAGTCAAGGGGCACTGGCCTCAGCTACAATTTTGGTTTTACTTGATCTTCTGAAGCGTATCGTATCACCTGATGCATCAAGGGTACTTTTAAATGGGCCAGACATGCAACACTGGCATCGGCCATGGCTGCGATGTAACTTTAGTTGCCAGCACAGTATATCTCCAAAGGTCTTGGTCTTCTGTCATTGCCTCTGTGAGACCCAATGTTTGAAGGTCATGCTTCACCACCTCATCCCATGTCTTTCTGGGTCTACCTCTTCCACAGGTTCCTTCCACAGTTAGGGCGAGGACTTCCTCACACAGCTGTCTTCATCTATATGTAACACATGACCATAACAGTGCAGTCGTCTCTCTTGCACACCACATCCAATGCTTCTTAATTCCCACATTTCTCTCAGGGTACTTACACTCTGTCGTGTATGCACACTGACATTACACATCCAGCGGATCATACTAGCATCATTTTTTCAAGCCTATGCATATCCTAAGTAGTCATGGCCCATGTTTCACTGCCGTGTAGCATGGCAGTTTGCACATGCACATCATACAGTCTATCTTCCACCCTGTGTGAGAGGCTCTTAGTCGCCAGCAGAGGTAGAACCTCCTTGAACTTTGCCCAGACTATTCTTATTCTAGCTGCTACACGCTCAGAGCAACCACCCCTACTACAGACGTGGTCACCTAGGTAGCAGAAGCTATCAACTACTTCTAGTTTTTTTCCCCTGGCATGTGATGGAATCTGTTTTCTGTACATCTTTAGTGTTTTTGTGAGTGCATCTGCCACACACAAAAACTATCTTCCAGGTTAACCTTCCTTTAATATTGCTGCACCGTTTATGTGTCTATAGCTTAAACCGGGTACATTGTATGGAGTTTCCACCCATGCCTTTTCTACAGATCGAACAGGGCCATCTACTTGAAGGGCTTTGTGATTTGTCAGCCTTCCTACTTACTAAGACTTTGGTTTTTGCAAGGTTAACCCTAAGGCCCTTCGATTCTAGACCTTGCTTCCACACCCTAAACTTTGTCTCTAATTCTGATAGTAACTTGGCTATTAGAGCAATGTCATCAGCATAGAGGAGCTCTCAGGGGCAGCCTGTCTTGAATTCCTCTGTTATTGCTTGGAGGACTATCATGAATAAGAGGGGGCTAGGACTGATCCTTGGTGAACCCCTACTTCTACCTGGAATTCTTCACTATACTTATTGCCAATCGCCACCTTACTGACTGCATCCTTGTACAGCTCTTACCAACCACTTGTCTATCCCCAGTTTCCACATTAACCACTAGATAAAGGATTGAGGAAACCAGTCAAAGGCTTTCTCCAAGATAGCAAAAGCCAAGAACAGAGATTTATCTTTGGTTAGGTATTTCTCTTGCAGTTGCCTTACCAGAAATATAGCATCAGTGGTGCTTCTACCTGGCACAAAACCAAACTACATCTCATCTAGGCTAACTCTCTCCCTAATTGGGATACGACTTCTCTCTCTAACTTTCATCACCTGATCCAATAATTTGATGCCCCAGTAGTTATTTCTATTTAAAGCATCACCTTTACCTTTGTAGCAGCTGACTATAGTGCTGCTACACCAGTCATTGGGTATGACTCCTTCATGAATTACCTGATTTACGATGCAGGTGACAAGACCATAACCCACAACACCCAATATTTTAAGCATCTCTGCAGTGATTCCTGATGGGCCAGGTGCTTTCCCTATCTTTATATCTTTAATTGCTTTATCTACCAAGGTACTGTCAAGTCGGGTAGTTAATCCCTCAATTGGGTCAACCTTTGGCAGATTCTCCTCCTCCCATTCATTCTCCACATTCAGCAGTCTTTCATAATGGCTTCTCCAAGCCTCTTTCTTTTCAGAATCATTTAAAGCAAGTGCACAATCATCCATGTGGACATATTTTTCTCCTATGACATCACAATTTTCTCTCACACACTGTCTTGCAATCTGAAATGCTTCAGTTCTTTCATCCTCACGTTGCTGAACATTGGCAAGCTTCTTTTCTGCTACTCCCTTGGCTATATATACCTCTCTCCTAGCTTCCCTACTGGCTACCTGATACAGTCTCCTACTACCCCCACTCTTCCAGGCCTTCCAGGCCTGTTTCTTTGCCTACAGTATTGTTCCACCTCCATGTTACCCTAGGTCAGGGAGCCACAGATTATGTACATAGTGCTCAGCAAACTGTCTTGCGGGAATTTCCAGCTGCCTTCTATGTCACAGGACTGTAGCTCCTCCTCCCTCTCATTAAATTTCTCGGTAAAGATATCTCTAAATCTCTGACCATGTGAAGGGTTCTTAAGCTTCCAAGTCCTTCTTTTCCAGATTTGTCTGCTTTTTGGCATGCTTCTGACCTTGAGTCTAAAGTCACTAATAACTAGTCTATGCTGTGGGGTACATTCTTTACCAGGGAGGGTCTTTGTGTTTAAGAGCAACCATGCATACCGCTGTCTGGTGACAATGAGATCAATCTGGCAAGCAGAGACTCCTGTGGTACATAAAAAGCACTATCTGAATGTGATCAATGCCAGGGCCGCCTGACCGGCTTCCATGCCGGAGGCATGTAAAAAGCACCATCTGAACTTGATTGATGCCAGGCATGCCTTACTGGCTCCTGTGCCAGTGGCACGTAAAAGTACCCACTACACTCTTGGAGTGGTTGGCGTTAGGAAGGGTAGCCAGCTGTAGAAACATTGCCAGACCAGATTGGAGCCTGGTGCAGCCACTGGCTTTCAGGACCTCAGTCAAATTGTCCAACCCAATGATGATGATAAAGATGATGATGATGATGATGATGAGGAGGAGGAGGCATGGCTGAGTGGTGAGAAACTTGCTTCCTAATTACATGATTCTGGGTTCAGTCCAACTGCGTGGCACTTTGGGCAAGTGTCTTCAATTGTAGCCTTGGGTTGACCGAAGTCTTGTGAGTGGATTTGGTAAATGGAAACTGAAAGAAGTCCATCATATATATGCAGGTGTATGTCTTTGCATCTGAGGATGTTCCCCACCACCTCTTGACAACCAATATTGTTATATTATATCGTAGGAACTCAGCAGTTCAGTAAAAGAGACCAATAGGATAAGTATCAGGCTTAAAAAATTCAAAAAGTACTAGGATTGATTCATTCAACTAAAAATTTTTCATTAATCTTTTACTTGCTTCAATCATTAGACAGCAGCCATGCTGGTGCACCACCAGGCTGTGTGGTACAAAGATTGCTTCCCAATATACATTTCTGTGTTTAGTCCCACTGCATGGCACCTTGGGCAAGTGTCTTCTACTACAGCCTCAGGCTGACTAAAGCCTTGTGAATGGATTTGGTGAACAGAAACTGAAAGAAGCCCGTCATATGTATATATATGTACATGTGTGTCTTTGTGTTTGTCCCTACCCCACCACTTGATAACTGGTATTGGTGTGTTTATGTCCCTATAAAATAGCAGTTTTGAAAAAGAGACTGATAGAATAAGTAGTAGGCTTAAAACAAATAGTAAATCTTGGGAACGAGTTATTTGACTAAAACCCTTCAAGGCAGTGTGCTAACATGGCTGCAGTCTAATGACTGAAACAAGTAAAAGATAAATATATATATATATATATATATATATATATATATATATATACATAGGCACAGATGTGGCTAGGTGGTAAGAAGCTTGCTTCTCAATCACTTGGCTACATTTAGGTTTTACTTTTGGCACCTTGGGCAAGTGTCTTCTGCTATAGCCTCGGACTGATCAAAGCTTTGCGAGTGGATTTGGTAGAGAGAAACTGAAAGAAGCCCATTGTATCTATCTATCTCTTTACTCTCTCTCTTTTACTTGTTTCAGTGATTTGACTGTGGCCATGCTGGAGCGCCGCCTTTAGTTGAGAAAATCAACACCAGGACTTATTCTTTGTAAGCCTAGTACTTACTCTATCAGTCACTTTTTGCCGAACCACTAAGTTACGGGGATGTAAACACACCAGCATAGGTTGTCAAGCGATGGTGGGGGTGGGGGGGAACAAACACACATACATATATATATATATATATATATATATATATATATATACGACGGGCTTCTTTCAGTTTCCGTCTACCAAATCCACTCACAAGGCTTTGGTCGGCCTGAGGCTATAGTAGAAGACACTTGCCCAAGGTACCAAGCAGTTGGACTGAACCCAGGACCATGTGGTTGGTAAGCAAGCTACTTACCTCACAGCCACTCCTGCGCCTATATATATATATATATATATATATACACACACACACA
Source organism: Octopus bimaculoides (assembly GCF_046866305.1). Classification (NCBI taxonomy): domain Eukaryota; kingdom Metazoa; phylum Mollusca; class Cephalopoda; order Octopoda; family Octopodidae; genus Octopus; species Octopus bimaculoides. The sequence continues at coordinate 7,241,386 of NC_142955.1, forward strand.
CACACATATATATATATGTATGTATGTATATGTCTGTATGTTTGTGTTTGTCCCTCCACCATCACTTGACAACTGATGTTGGTGTGCTTACATTCCCGTAACTTAGCAGTTCGGCCAAAGAGACTAATAGAATAAGTAGTAGGCTTACAAAGAATAAGTCCTGGGGTAGATTTGTTTGACTAAAGGCGGTGCTTCAGCATGGCCACAGTCACATGAATGAAATAAGTAAAAGAATATATATACATATATATACATACATATGAGGGGATATCGAAACATTCCTGGACTAGTTATGCTTAATAAAAGATAATTTATTTATCTAAATTTTAACATCATCTCCTTTGAAATAGTCACCTTGTACAGCAATACACTGGTCCTAACATTCCTACCACTTTTGGAATTTGGCCTGGAAGTCGTTTTCCATAAGCAAGTTGAGGACTGTCTATGATTTGCTCTTGATCTTGACAACAGTATTAAAATGGTGACTTTTGAGCTGCTAAATCTGACGAATAGGGCAGGTGCGGATGGGATACCATGTTGTTTTGAGCAAGAAACTCATGAGGAGAGCTTGGTGACAAGGTGCATTGTCGTCATGAATAATCCAATTCTTTGTGCTCTACAGATTGAGTTGCTTACGTCAAACGTCTTCGCTCAAATGCTTCAAAATGTCACAGTAGAACTCTTGATTGATGGTCTGGCCCAAGGGGACAAATTGTCAATGTACAATACTGCGAATGTTGAAAAAAACCATGAGCAATGCTTGATTGAGCTGCAGCTTTGTTGTGCATCCCTGCCACTTGAGACATTGCACATGACCCACTACCTCATCCTTGTAAGCTTACTGAAGTATGCGCAGTGTCTCTGTAGCAGACTTCCCAAGTTTAATGCAAAATTTCACATTGGCCCTTTGTCCCAACTTCCTATCCATGACTAAAATTACACACTACAGCATACACATGATCACAAAAACCCAAATTTCACAATTTGTGAAATAAACACAGCGATGTCACCCAGCACACTGCCTCATGGTGGTCACTGCAACAGTGTGCTGCCATCTGTTGGCATGCTACAGAACTAGTCCAAGAACTTTTGATACCACTTTGTATATATATGTACACACATACACACGCGAGTGTTACCTGTTATATGAAGGGTAACTTTGGTAATGTACTTTTGCCACCATGGAAATATGGCATTACATGCAATAATTATAATTCGACTGTTATCAATTTCCTTGGTGCTTATACAAAATGATAAAATGAATATTAATTTTTAAAAGGAAAGAATTCATTATCTTAAAATTAAATTAAACAAATTTCTCCTCCTCTATCATTTCCTCTCCCTCCTTCTCCTCCATCTTCTCTGATTCTTTTTCTCTCATTGTATATGTTTGTGTATAGCATTTCTTTATTCATTGCTTGTACCAGCAAGAGGTACAGGATGTGCACTCATCCTGTACCTCTTGTGTTATATGTCTGTATTTTTCTTTTATTCTCTTCTTCCTCCCTCTATATGACAAAGCATCTTTGGAGAAACCAATCAACCAATATTTGTATCAACTCTTATAGGTGAGTGTGTGTGTTTATAAATCTTCTGATGGCTGATACATAAATCTAATGATCAAAATTTAAATTCCAAAAGTAATGTCTCTATCAATCACATTGGTTCTACCTAACATAAAAAAAGAGTAGTAACACACATGCATGCATGCAAACACACACACACACACACACAAGATCATTTCTTCCTTATGATGAATCTGTGAAGCTTTTGTAATGTATCTCTGTATGATATTCATACACAAATATGGAAAATAAAAAATGATATTTAATTATAAAAATGTAATAGGACTTTTTAAGTATCAAATGGCTATGGAGGCCCACCTGAATAAAATAAGGATCAAAGGGGTCCAGAGGCAGAAAATTGTTGAGAATCATTGTTCTAGAAGGATGATGTTCTGGCGAAGAAAAACTTGTCTTAGTGGTTAGTATGGGGTTGTGAAAGGGAAGTGAAGAAACAAGTGGGTTGGGGTGATGGTGACTGAGAATTGGAAGTATAATACCAGTCAGTTGAAAGGAACAGAGGCTAGTATAGTAACAAGAGAAAAGGCAGCTCACCTGTAGGCTTAATGGTATTAGTCACTTACAGACATGCTCTAGCATGTTTTGAAGTGAGTGAACATCATTCAGTTGAATGACTCTAATCTTGATGCTGTCCAGGAGCTCTGTGTCCATAGCAACAGCTCCATTCTAAGTGTGACAGCAATACTCCATTGTGGGTCTCATTTGAATTTTGTAGAGTGTCAGCAGCTGGTAGGGCTGAAATATTTTCTGGTCCTGAAAGGAAGGGCCAGTTTTGGGATGTAGTACTAGCTATGTAAAGGATGTGCTTTCCTCATGAAAGAACCTTGATGATAGGGAGACCCAATATTTGGAATTACTGTGATGAATCTAGCTGAGTGTCACTCATATTATAGGAAGAGCTACATTAGTGTTTTCTTGATAAGGGGAGTGGTTGAGGTTCTTTTATACTCTTAAACGAAACAAAGTCGACATGACCCCACTAAAGGATATTTTTAAGGTTTCTGTTTCTAGAATCAATGTATGCTTGGCATGTGATGTTTAGGTGGCATGTGGATAATGCCTGGCTGGAATGAAGGATTGTATTGTCTGCACATGAACAGGCACTATTGGATGTCATGGCATTCGGAGTGGAAAATTCTCTGTTAGTACATGTCACTATGGTGTGATCAGCTAGGAAGCTATGTATCCAAGAGTTGAGAAATGGGTGGAGCCCATAGTAGGAAATTTTGATAGCTATGCATGCCAAAGAGTTGAGGTCTTTGCTCATGTTTAGAGCAATAACACTGGAGTCACTGAACATTTTTAAAGCGAGAGCCCGTGGATGTATGACTGAAGAGAGTAAGCCTCCAGTGAATTTAGCTCTGTAGAAGCCATACAGGTAGAAAAAGTGGAGGATATCCTTGTTAATGGCTATCTCTGTTACCATAGAGATGCTAGAAGTGAGAGCAATAGAAGGGAGGCAGCTGGTTCAAAAAGGGTGCCTATCTTTGGAATGAGACACACTGAAGCTTGGTATCAAACGTCACAGTACATCTCTTTAAAGAGCGAGAGATTAAAGTTAGGTGAGCAGAGGTGCCAGTTCTGTGGCGCAATGTTTGAGTATAACTGTAGGGACATTGTTAAGGCTGGTGGCATTTTTTGTTTGAAGTAAATGGAAGTATTTCCATAATTGGCATGTATGCATGTGGAGTGGGATGCCTAGAAGAGTGAACGGGAATGGATATGGAGGGAATGGTCCAAGAGTAATAGAGTGGAGTTTGATGTGAAGTGGATAGCAAAGGTGGAGGGTTTCTCTACGGGGTGCTTCTAATAGAACTGTCAGTTTAGAAGTGCAAGAAAAGAGAACTCAGCAACATTAGTGGAAATTCTTTAGGTAAGGGACCGGAAGAATTAGCTTGCAGTTTAAGAAATGGGAAAGCTTGAGGCTCATGTGATGCAGGAAGATACTCTTTGCAAACCAGATAGTGGTCTTACAAGAGTTGCATTGCTTTAGATTGTGGGTGATATTCTCCAGGCATTGAAAGCCTTGTTTCTTGCCTGAATGTTGCTGCTGTATATGTATACATATATATATAGATATGTATATCTATCTATGTATCTCTCTCTCTCTCTCTCTCTCTTTCTCTCTCTCTCTCTCTCTCTCTATATATATCATCATCATCATCATCATCGTTTAACGTCCGCTTTCCATGCTAGCATGGGTTGGACGATTTGACTGAGGACTGGTGAAACCGGATGGCAACACCAGGCTCCAGTCTGATTTGGCAGAGTTTCTACAGCTGGATGCCCTTCCTAACGCCAACCACTCAGAGAGTGTAGTGGGTGCTTTTACGTGTCACCCGCACGAAAACGGCCACGCTCGAAATGGTGTCTTTTATGTGCCACCCGCACAGTTAAGAATGTAGTAGAGTACAGTATAAAGCTCGCCCAGCTTCAGATTTCACCCTCTGCTATCCAGTAGTATACATACTGCCAGGTTTGCATTTGGGCATCTATAAATAGATAATTGAAAACATTTGGAGACAACAAGGAGTAAGGTCAGGCATTTATTTTCAATCACTATAGTTGTTTGTACACAGTGTAGTTCTCCATGTGTGCACGTACTTGATTATGCAAACATTTCCCTGCATTATGAGATCTAGTTGTGTTTCCTCAGGTGACATGTAAATATTGTCTCTGTAAAGTTCAAATTCTTGGCTTCAGGAGCATCCTCTCTGTCTGTCATGGCCTGAAGTTAGTAGTAACCACTGAGTTTATCAAGATGTGTTATTGCTGAAGGACCATTGGCAAACCTCGAGAACTATGTTGTGTAGAAACAATTGTAGTAATTGAAAATAAATGTCCAACCGAACTCCTTCATGTTGACTCCAAATTTTTTCAATTATGTATATATATATATATATATATATATATATATATATATATATATATATGTATTTATTTATACGTGTGTGTCTGTGTTTGTTTCTCCACATTCACTTCACAACTAATGCTGGTGTGTTTATGTCCCCATAACTTAGCAGTTTGCCAAAAGAGACTGATAGAATAAGTACTAGGTTTACAAAGGTGGTACTCCAGCATGGTCACAGTCAAATGACTGAAACAAATAAAAGAAAAAAGAATATATATATATATATAAAACAAGGACTAGGGTCAATTTTTTCAACTAAAAATTCTTCTAGGCGGTGCCTCAGCATGGCTGCAATCTAATGACTGAAACAAGTACTGCACAAAAACCATATAATTTGCACAGATGATTTTCAGGATAATATTTATTAAAAAAAGCTTCTACTCATGTAAAATTCACCCCCAAAAGTTTTCAGAATTGCCAATATGGCCAAATGAAAAAGGTTTTCAATTTAGTTGTATTTAGCATAATTTCACTTACCTATGATTAGATTTTATTAAATTTTCATCATCATCATCGTTTAACGTCTGCCTTCTGTGCTAGCATGGGTTGGATGATTTGACTGAGGACTGGCGAACCAGAAGGCTGCACCAAGCTCCAATCTGATCTGGCAGAGCTTCTACAGCTGGATGCTCTTCCTAATGCAAACCACTCTGAGAGTGTAGTGGGTGCTTTTACGTGCCAGTCAGGCGGTACTGGCAACAGCCATGTTCAAAATGGTGATTTTTACATGCCACCTGCACAGGAGCCAGTCCAGCGGCACTGGCAATGACCTTGCTTGAATGTTTTTTTAACGTGCCACCAGCACAAGTGCCATTAAGGCGACGCTGGTAACGATCATGTTCAAATGATGCTATTTACGTGCCACTGGCACGGAAACCAGACAGCTGCTCTGGCAATGATCATGCCCGGATGGTGCTCTTAGCGCTCCACTAGCACAGGTGCCAGTCATCAAATTTGGTTCAATCACGATTTCAATTTCACTTGCCCCAACAGGTTTTGTGTTCAATGAAAGGAGAGGTTGGCATGGGTGCCAGTCATCGAATTTGGATCGATTTCATTTGCCTCAACAGGTCTTTGCAAACAGAGTTTAGTGTCCAATGAAGGAAAGGTACGCATAAGTGGGCTGGCTACACCCCTGGCAGAGGCCTCAGATTATGGTCTCACTTGGCTTGCCGGGTTTTCTCATGCACTGCATATTTCCAAAAGTCTCAGTCACAAGTCATTGCCTCGGTGAGGCCTAAAGTTCGAAGGTCGTGCTTCACCACCTCATCCCAGGTCTTCCTGGGCCTACCTCTTCCATAGGTTCCTTCAACTGCTAGGGTGTGGTACTTTTTCACACAGCTATCCTCATCCATTCTTGCCACATGACCATACCAGCGCAATCGTCTCTCTTGCACACCACAATTGATGTTTCTTAGGTTCACTTTTCTCTCAAGGTACTTACACTCTGTTGAGTATGCACCGTTAAATAAAAACAATTTTTGTTTAACAGGTATCACATTGAAAGCTATTAAATTACAAAGTGCTTGTGTTGTTTATAATAAACTTTATTTTACATTTCTTGCCCACAAGAAATGTCTGATCTTTAGAATACTGCTGTATATCTTCTTAAATCACAATCACAGGAAAAGTTGTTGATAAGAATTACCAACAAAAACAAGGCTGATAAATATGCACAGGTGTTGCAAATTAAGTTTAATTACCAATAAACATCAGCTTGGATGACACTTTACTCAACTGACAGAGGAAGGTGACCGATCAAACTGATTATGTAAACAGAATTTTTTTCCACCTATTCTTATCGGAACCTTTGATACAGAGTATCAAAATTTTAATCTCTTTCACACTGATAAAATGTCAAGCAAACTTTAAAATTTGTCATTGCTGTTATTGTCAGTATGGGCAGAACATATGAATCATTTACTGTGAAGGAGAAATTAAATATGTTGAATATGCATTTGAATGTAGCAATAGAGCTGCTGGGAAGGCATTTTAATGTTAATGAAGTTGGCGTAAACAGTATGACAAACTTAAAACTGTGCCTAGTAATAAATAGACAAAAACAAAACATACAATCAAGATTATCCATATCATTACATTTTTTCAGTCAGGAATGTCCATATCAGTATGTATGTCAATGGTGTTCCATTGTGATAGGTAGAAACTGCAAGCAATGTAAAATATGGCCTGGACTGTGTTTACCAACATGAACGTCAGACTTCAAAAAGTAGTTAATCATTTAACGGTTTTAATAAATTTATACAGAAAATATAAGCATTATACCGTCCAGCATAAATAAAAGTCAACTTCATTATATTTAAGCCATTATTTTTTTCTGCAAAAACCTATTTTGACATTAAATGAGTCAACTTCCAGTATGAATGTTTACATTTTGTACATCATTTTGCAACAAAAAAAAATTTTCAAAATAAATTCTGGAAATGATCTACTCGTAATTTATGCACCCCTTAAAGTTTATTTCTATTTTTGTGAAAAAAAGTGTGTAAATTACATGTGTTTTCACAGTAAAAGATACATACAATGAGTTTCTTTCAGTTTCCATCAACCAGATCCACTCATAAGGCTTTGGTTGGCTCAAGGCTATAGTAGAAGATACTTTTGCCCAAGGTGTCATGTACTGGGACTTGACTTGTCTTTCACACATACACACACACACACACACACACACACAGTGTTTGTCAAGTTTGTGTCCTGTAGATACTGCTAATACACCTATTCATACATACATAGGTACAATCATACACATACACACGTGTGTTCATGTAGACTGATCTATTGATTATTGCCTAGGCTGATAGATTTATCAGAGAGAGAGAGAAAAAAAGAGAGAAATGGTTAGGTCATCACAGTTTATCATTAATGATAATAATAATAATAATAATGATAATAATAATAATAATGGTAGTGGTAGCAGTGGTGTTTGTGGTACCAACAGTGATATAGTAATGATTTCTGTTATTGACTCACTGGTGAAGGGTGAGGGTGTATAATGCTAGGAAAAATTACAGAAGCAGTTGTAGTAAATAGGAAGGGTGTGGTGGGAGTGAGATGCATAAGGAGCTTTCCATCTACCATGATTGAAAAACAAGTAGTAGCAAAAGAAATCAAATATGAACACACACACACCAAGAGTAACAGCAAAATTGTCAATCTCACAAATTCTTAAAACTTCTTAAAACCAATAAACTAATCGATTAGCAATTTTTCATTTTCCCAGATAAGACATCTGGCTACATTGACACTAGTTTTTGTAAGAATCAGTGAAATACCCATTGAGATATTTAGCTAGAAAGAGAAGAGGTTGAAATCGCCAGCCTCACCATGTCTTCCCAACTGAGCAATGTTGAGAGGGCTAAGATCATCCAGGCCTTCAGTAATGGTACCAACACACATTCTCTAGTTTCTATCTTCAAAGTCCATTCAAGAACCATCAAGAAAATTGTGAATAAGTTTGAGAAAGAGGAAATAGTAGAAAGGAAAACTGGATCAGGAGGTCATAACTGCAAGAGGGATCATCATTTCAATCTAGAGCTGAAGAGATCAATCAGAAGAGATTCAACTCAATTCACAAGACGTTTGGCACATAAGAGGAGTTACAGCTATGGAAGTCTAAAGAGTGGTGACAGAAGACTTGAACATGAAATCATTGAGATCTGTGAGGCACCTTGTTACTCCAGGACAAAAGTTAGAAGGTTGGAGAGAGTGAAGATCATCTTGAACAAAGTGAAACTTAATCCTGGAGTGATCTTTTACACAGATAAGAAGAATTTCATTCAAATACACACACAAACGGATGCAACAGCTGCCTTCTGGCTTTAGATCCTCACAAGAGAGTCAAAAGCCATTTTTCAGGTGGTCTCTGGTGGCAAGAAAATACCATTGATCATCTTTGAGAAGGCTGAGAATCTGACAAGAATTTGTTTTGTTCAAGTTTTGAAAGATGTAAAGACCTGGATTCTTTCTGAATATCTTGAGGCAAGAGTCAAGGGAAACCCCACCAAAATCATTAAGGACTTCAAGGTTACATACCAGCAAGATGGAGCTCCTTGTCACACAGGTGCAGTGGCTCAAAAATTTCTCAGGGATGAGTTTAGGAAGAGGTTTTTGGAGTAAGGATACAACCCACTTCATCACTTGATCTCAACCCTTTAGACTTCAGCATCTGGAATGAACTGGTCAGAAAAGTTTGTGAGAAGTCCTACTTGCAAGCCCTTAAAAAACTCCATCCATAGGAGGAAGGCATTGATGAGTAATTCATTAAGAAAGCTTGAGGTACAGTCAGGAAGAAGGCCGAGGAAGTCATTGCCAAAAGAGGATCAACTCTTGATGCCTAACAGGTAGCACTTTGAAATAAGACTTTAAGCTTCTATTTGAACTTTATTTCAATCCTTTATGAGTTCTCAATCCTGAGCTATGGTTAATTTTTTATGAAAATGTCATTTTCGTCCTTCATCAACTTTATCATGATTCTTCTGGTGAGCTTGGAGAGTAATCAACATTTTCTCTTGCTCAAAGCAGAGTCCAATAGTATTGGGAAAACTTTTGATAATTCCATAAAGCATTCCTGAAATACAAAAGTTTGAAGCTGAATCTAAAATTTGAACAGTTTTGCTAATACACTTGGTATATATGCATATGTAAATGTATAAAGTCGATGTGTGTGTCTGCACACACACACACAAACATTGGGACCCAAATAAAATATTAATCTCTACCAGTTATTGAGTATACTCTTCTCTTATTTTATAACAGTTAATACCAAACAAGTATACATATCATCATCATTTAACATCCGCCTTCCATGCAGGCATGGGAGGCATGGGTTGGCTGCTTTGACAAGAGCTGGCCAGCAGAAGACTGCACCATATTTCTGTATCTGTTTTGGCATGGTTTTTATGGCTGGATACCCTTCCTAACACCAACCTCCCCCACAGAGTAGGCTGAGTGATTTTTATAGTGTGGACTGGATGCCTTTTATGTGGTACCAGCATTGGCAGGGTCACCAACTAACTTGCAAGACAAGGAATTTTGAGAGGGGAAGGGGCGTTGGAGGAGGTGAGCTTGTGTCAGATGATGACAGAGAGAAAGAAACAGGTGTCTTGCTATAGAGGAGGTACATGGTTACCCAGCCAGAGAGAGAGAGAGAGAGAGAGAGAGAGAGAGAGAGAGAGGGAGAGAGAGAGAAGGAGAAGGAGGGAGCATTAACAAGAGGGCAAAAACAAGCATGCTGCTGTAAAGGAGATACATAGTTACCCAGCCAGAGAGAAGAGCAAGAGGAAAGAGAGAGAATGGGAGAAAATGAGTGCAACAGAGAGCAGGAAAGAGATGGTGGCAAAGTGCTAGGGTATACTCATAAGGGACGGGGATCAGAGCATAGATGGGATGGTCAAGTAAGGAAGGAAGAGTAAATGGTGGCAAGTGCTAGGATATGCCCTCAAGGTATGAACCAAATTCCAAATACTTTAACAAGAAGCCTTGGTACACCAGTAACATACACTAGTCCACCACAAACTTTCAACTCCAAGTAACTGAGTCATAAATTATCCTGGCTAATTCATGCTTCAGTTAATTGTATTCCTTCAGTACAAAATAATAATTTCCCAGACAAACTAAAGGCAAAAGTTTTTTTCTTGTTTTTGATATACAATAAATGTGGATACATTTAGCCATGCCACTTTGGCCACTCTTACTCAACTTTTATAAAGGATTTAATGGAAGACAATATTCCTCCACCCCACCTCCCTTTTGAGGGGTACTTGAATAAGATAAAGAAAGCACTGTTCTCAAACCATTCAACCACTATACAACCTTCCTGACCATAGCAACCAGATGGTATGTTGACCTTCACAATGAACTTGGCCGATAGCCAGATCCATCATGTATGTGATAACAGCTGTTTGATATAAAGTCACTAATCAGCAATGCTTAGATACTGAAATAGAACATGTACCTTGGATGAGTTTGACTTCTGGTAGCTCCAACATGGCCATGCTTGTAGAGTTTGGCCCAAACATACAAAGCACCCCACTATACCGTAAAGTCAAGGACTCACAGAAATTGTTCATAATCTCTGACATGGAAAGTCCTTCAGTAGACACTTTGAAAACCATCCTCATTGATGCATCAAATTACCCTTGAGCCCTCCATAGAATGTGAAGGGTTGACGTTTCACCTGTCACCTATTCCAGCCTGAAGATAATGATGAACATTGAGCAACATTATAGATGCTCATGATAATAACTACCATAAAAGTTTATTGCTATTGGCAGCAATTAATCCTGGCTAGCAGAATTACCCCTTTCATCATGCAATCTGATGTAATTTTTAAGATTGCAAATTTTCTTTGAGGAGTGAACTGTCAACTTAAAATATCAAGTATATATGTTATATATCTAAGAATGTGTTTGCTCTCTCAAGAAAATGGCACCTCTAAAGAAGTACTTAGGTGTAAGCGTTTGCCAGCCTGGAGGGTCAATGAGTAAATTAGAGGTGGATGCATAGCTTGTGATGGCCAAACAAACTATATACAGAGGTGCAGTCAGCAAAGTGAGAATCGGCAGCAAATTCAGTATGCAGGTAAGGGACCTTTAAGCCTCAGTTATCCTGTTTATTATAGTGCTTCACGCTATAACAGACCAGTTTGAGAAATCTGGTATGCTGATGACTTAAAGCAGAATCTGTAGGCAAACTGAAGCAAAATTCCAGTCACAAAAGCAAAACCTGGAAATAAAGGACCTTAAAGTAAACTTAGCAAAAAGACAAAGGTTTCAGTAATGAGGAAAGAAGACATGATCCTTATAGCAGAAGGATATGTGGAAAAGGAGTCAATAAAAATTCCATTAGGCATTTCTAACATAAACAATAAACACAAAAGGACTTCAAGATATTATATTGAATGAAAGAGATGACAAAGGAATATGTTGACGAGAAATACACAATACTGCAACAGACCTGTTCTCTCATGCAAGCTCAGTAAAATAGTGGGGTGGTGAATGTCTTTCATGCCTATTGCCTATTCTACACCCTCTCATCTTCCCATCATCCTTTCTCCTATTCACTGTACTTATTTTATATCCTGTCATATTTTCTTCTACTCTCAATACCATACAGCTCATAGTTGAGAGAAAAAGTATCCAACTAGTCCTGGAAACATAAATAAAAGGCCCTTCAATTCTAGACCTTGCTTCCATACCTGAAATTTCTCTGATTTTGATAGTGATTCGGCTATAAGAAGGTCATCAGCATAGAAGAGCTCCCAGGGGCAGCCTGTCTTAAATTCCTCTGTTATTGTCTGGAGGACTATTATGAACAAGAGGGGTGGGGGGGGGGCTGAAGACTGATCTTTGATGAACCCCTACTTGTACGCTGAATCTTTCACTGTACTCATTGACAACACCTCATCTTACTGACAATGTCCGTTGCATATATATATGTGTGTGTGTGTGTGTGTGTGTGTGTGTGTGTGTTTGTCCCCCCACCAACGCTTGACAACTGATGTTGGTGTGTTTATGTTCCCATAACTTAGCAGTTTTGCTAATGAGACCGATAGAATAAGTGCTAGGCTTACAAAGAATAAGTCCTGGGCTTGATTTCTTCGACTAAAAGCAGTGCTCCAGCATGGTCACAATCAAATGACTGAAACAAATAAAAGAATAAAAGAATATATATCTCTGTGCATCTTTGTGTCTGTGTTTGTGCCCCACCACCATTTGACAACTGGTGTTGGTGTGTTTACATCCCCATAACTTAGCTGTTTGGCAAAAGGGGCTGATAGAATAAGTACCAGACTTTAAAATATATACTGGGTTCGATTCATTTGGCTAAAAATTCTCCAAGGTGGTGCCTCAGAATGGCTATAGTCTACTCACTGAAACAAGTAAAAGATAATATATATACACAGAAAGAGAAAAAAATGAAAAAACAGATTTTTTTTACAGGATTAACGAGTATATTAGAGTCATAATAATAAAGATATTATACAAAATAAGATTTTGTACTTTCACTCCTTAATCCTGTAAAATAAATCTGGGTTTTTTCATCTTTTCTTTTTCTGTGTGTATATATATATATATATATATATATATATATATATATATATATATATATATATATATGTCCAACCACGTGTGTGTTCCCCCACTAAAATATTTTCTACATTTGCTGTCCTGTTTAACAATTATATATATGTTGTTGTACTTGGGGATGGTCATATTGCCAGTTTAGCCAATAAAAACACACGCACTGTATATTTGGTGTTAATTTGCTTCAGCTTTATATTACATTAATCTTAATCTTATTTCGGCCAGAGTTCTTTCATCACACTTCTGTGACCTCATCAGTGGTCCTTTGTTTCCTTCCTTCTTATGTGTGTCTCACCTTGCTAACTATCAGCCATTTTGTATATGAGTAACTATGCTTAGAGCCTCAATGACTAAGAAGCTGGAGTGTAAAGCATTCATCATCATCATCATCGTCGTCGTCGTTTAACGTCCGCTTTCCATGCTAGCATGGGTTGGACGATTTGAATGAGGACTGGTGAAACCAGATCGCTACACCAGACTCCAATCTGATTTGGCAGAGTTTCTACAGCTGGATGCCCTTCCTAATGCCAACCACTCAGAGAGTATAGTGGGTGCTTTTACGTGCCACTGGCATGAAGGCCATTCAGGCAGTACTGGCAACAGCCACACTCAAAATGGTGTATTTTATGTGCCACCAGCACAGGAGCCAGTTCAGCGGCACTGGCAACGATCTCACTCGAATGTCTTTACACGTGCCATCCGGCACAAGTGCCAGGAAGGCGATGCTGGGCACAGGTGCCATCACGATTTCGCTTTCGCTTGCCCCCCAACAGGTCTTCGCAAGCCGAGTTTCATGTCCAGTGGAGGAGACGATATTGGCATGGGTGCTAGTCGTCGAATTTAATTCGATTTCGATTTCACTTGCCTCAGTAGGTCTTCGCAAGCAGAGTTTAGTGTCCACTGAAGGAAGGTATGCATAAGTGAGCTGGCTGAGGCCTTAGATTTAGGTTTCAACTGGCTTGCCAGGTCTTCTCACGCACAGCATATTTCCAAAGGTCTCGGTTAGAAGTCATTGCCTCAGTGAGGCCTAATGTTCGAAGGTTGTGCTTCACCACCTCATCCCAGGTCTTCCTGGGCCTACCTCTTTCACAGGTTCCCTCAACTGCTAGGGTGTGGCACTTTTTTACACAGCTATCCTCATCCATTCTCGCCACATGACCATACCATCGCAATCGTCTCTCTTGTACACCACAACTGATGCTGCTTAGGTTCAACTTTTCTCTCAAGGTACTTACACTCTGTCTAGTATGCACACTGACATTACACATCCATCGGAGCATACTCAAAGCATTAAGTCTGGGAGACTCCTCCCTGAGCCATTGCAAGGTGCCCAAGTGTCACTGAGTACAAATTTTCTGCTGAGTGTACAGGACCAATGTGTGCCTTATTCAGAAACACAACACACTGCCCAGTCAGACAAACCCACTGCCTAACAAATGTATGGTCAACATTATAATGAGACTATGAAGCTTTCTCTTATCAACACATACACATCTATATACAGATAGCATACCCTATAACAGAATTGAAGCATTTGCTAAAACTAAAAAATCTGATAAATATATTTGTTCTAGAGTTATCTGCATAATGAATCTCTTGTGAACTTTACTCTCCTTGAACTCTGAATAATAGATATATGTGTTTGTGTGTGTGTGTGTAGAGAGAGAGAGAGAGAGAGAGAGAGAGGGAGAGAGAGAGAGAGAGAGAGAGAGAGATAGAGATAGAGAGAGATAGAAAGAGAGAGAGAAACACTTGGACGATCACCAATCAATTAAGTTAAAAATATGAAAATGTAAACCTATATGAATAGAAGAGACTTAGTTTTTATTTTAAGATACCAGAAGAAAAAAAAACATATAGAGCAGACTTCTGTGTGTTTATGTGAGTGCTTGAGTGTGTGTGTTTGTGTATATATGTCTACATATATATGTAGACATATATATATATATATATATATATATATATATATATATATATATATATATATGTATATACACATATATATATTGGAAAAAATAAGGTACTCAGATATCTGGATGGTTGTACATTTACAGATTTTTATTAATACGTCACATGTTTTATAAATATTAGCACTTGCACCTATTCTTGTAGGTCTTCTTCATATTTTGAAGAACCTACAAGAACAGGTGCAAGTGCTAATATTTATAAAACATGTGACGTATTAATAAAAATCTGTAAATGTACAACCATCCAGATATCTGAGTACTTTATTATTATTTCCGATATATAATTCCTGTACATCACCTCCAAACCTTCACATATATACACACACACACATGGTTTTTTCATACTGAACTACTTGGCAAAACTGTTAATTATTAATTCTATTATTAATTGACGATTCCCTGCCCTTATTCTTGTATATTTTATATTTGATACCTCTAAGTTAGATGGTTAAACCGTAATCCCTCCACACGGGACTATTTGTGACGCACATGGAATAGATTTCTTTGAGGTGAGATGCCTGAACTCACTAGCCGATGAATTCGTAAGTGCCTTTCTTATCGTTGATTTTTGGTGTCGCATGGCCAAAAATTACCGTGAATTTTTTTAGAGACACTTTCAAATTTATCAGAATATTTGGGCTGAAGATTGGAATAGTGAAATTTTCATTCGCTTAACCATGAAACGATTCGTATCCAATTAACTAAAGACTTGTTTTGTTTACGCTTTTCCCTCTGGTTTTTTGTTCTATGTGTGCCATAAATATCGCCATCCATTTAGAGAAAAATTTGTAGTTTAGAATCAGTAGTTCTTTGACTGCTATTTCTAAATTTTCAGTATGTTGGAGAAGCAACTCAATGCTAATCCCTGTATATTTATGATGATAAATGGTTTTACCGATAAAGGTTTTTTCATACTGAACTACTTGGCAAAATTGTTAATTATTTATTCTATTATTAATTGACGATTCCCTGCCCTTATTCTTGTATATTTTATATTTGATATATATATATATATATATATATATATATATATATATATATATATATATATATATATATATATATATATATCATCATCATCATCATCATTTAACGTCCGCTTTCCATGCTAGCATGGGTTGGACGATTTGACTGAGGACTGGCTAGCCAGAAGGCTGCACCAGGTTCCAATCTGATCTGGCAGAGTTTCTACAGCTGGATGCCCTTCCTAATGCCAACCACTCCGAGAGTGTAGTGGGTACTTTTACGTGCCACCGGCACGAGCGCCAGTCACATAGGACCGGCAATGGCCACGCTCAAAAGGTAGTTTTTACATGCCACCTGCACGGGACCCAGGAATGAAGCCAGTATGATCCAATGGATGTGTAATGTCAGTGTGCATACTAGTCAGAGCGTAAGTACCTTGAGTGAAAAGTTGGACCTAAGAAGCATCAGTTGTGGTGTACAAGAGAGACGATTGTGATGGTATGGTCATATGGCGAGAATGGATGAAGGTAGCTGTGTGAAAAAGTGTCACTCCCTAGCAGTTGAGGGAACCTGTGGAAGACGTAGGCCCAGGAAGACCTGGGATGAGGTGGTGAGGTACGACCTTTGAACATTAGGCCTCACTGAGGCAATGACTTCTAACCGAGAACTTTGGAACTACACTGTGCGTGAGAAGACCCGGCAAGCCAAGTGAGACCTAAATCTAAGGCCTCCGCCAGGGGGGCAGCCAGCCCACTTATGCGTACCTTCCTTCATTGGACACTAAACTCCGCTTGCGAAGACCTGTTGAGGCAAGTGAAATTAGAATCGAAATCGAACTAAATTCAATGACTGGCACCCATGCCAACGCCGTCTCCTCCACTGGACATGAACCTCGGCTTGTGAAGACCTGTTGGGGCAAGCGAAAGCGAAATCGTGATGGCACCTGTGCCCAGTGTCGCCTTTCTGGCACTTGTGCTGGTGGCACGTGTAAAGATATTCAAGCGAGATCGTTGCCAGTGCCGCTGGACTGGCTCCTATGCAGGACCCGAAACTTGGCTTCTGAAGACCTGTTGGGGCAAGCGAAAGCAAAACTGTGACGGCACCTGTGCGGAGCATCGCCATCCTGGCACTCGTACCGGTGGTGGCACTTGTAAAGACATTCGACTGAGATCGTTGCCAGTGGCGCTGGACTGGCTCCTGTGCAGGTGGCACGTAAAATACACCATTTTGAGCATGGCCGTTGCCAGTACCGCCTGATTGGCCTTCGTGCTGGTGGCACATAAAAGCACCCACTACACTCTCGGAGTGGTTGGCGTTAGGAAGGGCATCCAGCAGTAGAAACTCTGTCAGATCAGATTGGAGCCTGGTGTAGCCATCTGGTTCACCAGTCGTCAGTCAAATCGTCCAACCCATGTTAGCATGGAAAGCGGACGTTAAACGAGGATGATGATGATGATGATGATGATGATATATATATATATATATATATATATATATATATACAAATGGAGTAAAGTGCATATGTTAAATGAATTCTTTTGTTTCCAACATATGTTTCGAAGATTACAAATTGTACCTTCCAAAGGAATAGGTGATGTTGATAAGGATGTAATCTTCTCTTCAGGGAAATACATAGGAACCAGCTTAACTATAAGACATTTTAACCGAATGTGATAACTATAGGTAGAGAAGATTGCTATGTAACTTATTTTCTTATGTGTGTTAAATTTTAAGGCACGATAAGAAAATGACTCTCCCCAGACACAACAGTATATATATATATATATATATATATATATATACATATATATATATATATCCGAGATGCAGTTTGGGTTCGTGCCAGGTAAAAGCACTACTGATGCCTTATTTCTAGTTAGACAGCTGCAGGAGAAATACCTAGCCAAGGATAAACCTCTGTACCTGGCTTTCGTTGACATGGAGAAAGGCTTTGACAGGGTCCCCCGATCCCTTATCTGGTGGTCAATGAGGAAACTTGGGATAGAAGAATGGTTAGTGAGAGCTGTGCGAGCCATGTACAGAGATGCTGCCAGTAAGGTGAGGGTTCGAAATGAGTACAGCAATGAATTCCGGGTAGAGGTAGGGTCCACCAAGGTTCCGTCCTCAGCCCCCTCTTATTTATCATAGTCCTCCAGGCAATCACAGAAGAGTTCAAGACAGGTTGCCCCTGGGAGCTCCTCTATGCTGATGACCTTGCCCTAATTGCAGAGTCACTATCAGAACTAGAGGAGAAGTTTCAGGTGTGGAAGCAAGGTCTAGAATTGAAGGGCCTTAGAGTCAACGTAGCTAAAACCAAATTCCTAATAAGTAGGAAGGTAGATAAAACACAAACCCCTTCAGGTAGATGGCCCTGCTCAGTATGTAGAAAAGGAGTAGGTAGTAACTCTATAAGATGTACCCGGTGCAAGCTATGGACACATAAGAGGTGCAGCAACATCAAAGGCAGGTTAACTAGGAAGTTAGTTTTTGTTTGTGGCAGATGTTCAGGTGCAATAAAGACTGTAAACAAACAGGAAACAACTTCTATCTCATTCCAGGGTGAAAAACTAGAGGTAGTCGATAGCTTCCGCTATCTGGGCGACCAAGTTAGTAGTGGGGGTGGGTGCGCTGAAAGTGTAGCTGCTAGAATAAGAATAGCCTGGGCCAAGTTTAGAGAGCTCTTACCCCTGCTGGCGACAAAGGGACTCTCACTCAGAGTAAAAGGCAGACTGTATGACGCATGTGTACAAACAGCCATGCTACATGGCAGTGAAACATGGGCTGTAACTGCTGAGGACATACGTAAGCTCGCAAGGAATGAAGCCAGTATGCTCCGTTGGATGTGTAATGTCAATGTGAATACCCGTCAGAGTGTAAGTATCTTGAGAGAAAAGCTGAACATTAGAAGCATCAGTTGTGGTGTGCACGAGAGATGATTGCGCTGGTATGGACATGTGGTGAGAATGGATGAGGATATCTACGTGAAAAAGTGCCACACCCTAACAGTTGAGGGAACCCATGGAAGAGGTAGGCCCAGGAAGACCTGGGCTGAGGTGGTGAGGCAAGACCTTCGTACATTGGGCCTCACCGAGGCGATGACTACTGACCGAGACCTTTGGAAATGTGCTGTGCATGAGAAGACCGGGCAAGCCAAGTAAGATCGTTGCCAGTGCCCCTGGACTGGCTCTTGTGCGGGTGGCACATAAGATGCACCATTTTGAGCATGGCCGTTGCCAGTTCCGCCTACTGGCTTCCGTAGGATTTTCGAGCGAGATCGTTGCCAGTGCCCCTGGACTGGCTTGTGCGGGTGGCACATAAAAGATACCATTCCGAGCGTGGCCGTTGCCAGTATCGCCTGACTGGCCTTCGTGCAGGTGACACGTAAAAGCACCTACTACACTCTCTGAGTGGTTGGCGTTAGGAAGGGCATCCAGCTGTAGAAACTCTGCCAAATTTAAATTGGAGCCTGGTTTTGCCATCCGGTTTCACCAGTACTCAGTCAAGTCGTCCAACCCATGCTAGCATGGAAAGCGGACGTTAAACGATGATGATGATGATGATGACACACACATATATATATATCCATATATATATATATATATATATATATATATATATATATATATATATACATGGAGGCTATGGCTTCGGTTCCTGCAACGAGGAGGGAACCAGACTGCTGGAGTTCTGATGCAACCGATCTTATGGTTTGCAATACCAACTTCAGGAAACCTGCCTATCACCTAGTCACCTACCAATCCGGCAGACACTCTAGCCAAATCGACTACATCCTCGCCAGAACTAGAGAAAGAGGGAGGCTTATAAATGCCAAAACCCTCCCTGGCGAAGAATGTACACCCCAACACAGATTAGTAGTTAGCGACTTTGAGATCAAGGCAATATGGGTGCCCAGAAGTAGACCGGCCTGGGGGAGAAGGGTATGGAAACTTAAAGACCCTGAAAATGGACAGAGATTTAGAGACAAGTTACTTGAAGCATTTGACGAAATAGAAGGGGATATAGCATCATACAACGTGGAAGACAATTGGAGATTTCTGCAGGACAACCTGTTGAGAGCCACAGACCAGATCTGTGGCTGGTGTAAAGTCCCCTCTCGACCCAGAGTAACGTGGTGGTGGAACAAGGATGTAGACGGGGCTATTAGACAAAAGAAACAGGCTTGGAAGGACTGGAAGAACGGTGGTAGCAGGGAATTGTACCAATCTGCCAGAAGGGAAGCTAGGCGACAGGTTTATTTAGCCAGAGGGGAAGCAGATAAGAAAAGATTTGCCAATGTTCTGCGCCGTGAGGACCAAAGACTCGAGGTATTTCGTGTTGCAAGACAGTGTAGGAGAGAGAATAGTGATGTTGTAGGAGAGAAATGTGTTCGCATGGATGATGGTACGCTTGCACTAAATGAGGCTGCAAAGAAAGAGGTCTGGAGATGCCACTACGATAGATTGCTTAATAAAGAGAATGAATGGGAGAAAGAGAGCCTGCCGTATGTCGACCCAACAGAGGGACCAGCTATCCGAGTTGACAGTACCAGGGTAGATAAAGCAATTAAGAGTATGAAGACAGGGAAAAACCCCTGGCCCATCAGGAATCACTGCAGAGATGCTCAAAATATCTGGCAGTGTTGGCTACAGCCTAGTCACCCGTATTACGAACCAGGCGATACACGAAGGAGTCATACCCAATGACTGGTGTAGCAACACCATAGTAAACTGCTACAAAGGTAAAGGTGACGCTTTAGACACTAATAATTACAGAGGCATCAAGCTGTTAGATCAGGTTATGAAAGTTACGGAGAGGGTCATAGCCCAACTAATTAGGGAGCAAATCAATTTAGATGAGATGCAGTTTGGGTTCGTGCCAGGTAAAAGCACCACTGATGCCATATTTCTAGTGAGACAGCTGCAGGAGAAATATCTAGCCAAGGATAAACCTCTGTACCTGGCCTTCGTTGACATGGAGAAAGCCTTTGACAGGGTCCCCCGATCCCTTATCTGGTGGTCAATGAAGAAACTTGGGATAGAAGAATGGTTAGTGAGAGTTGTGCGAGCCATGTACAGAGATGCTGTCAGTAAGGTGAAGGTTGGAAATGAGCACAGTAATGAATTCTGGGTAGAGGTAGGGGTCCACCAAGGTTCCGTCCTCAGCCCCCTCCTATTTATCATAATCCTCCAGGCGATCACAGAGGAATTCAAGACAGGTTGCCCCTGGGAGCTCCTCTATGCTGATGACCTTGCACTAATTGCGCAGTCACTATCAGAACTAGAGGAGAAGTTTCAGGTGTGGAAGCAAGGACTAGAATCGAAGGGCCTTAGAGTCAACCTAGCAAAAACCAAAATCCTAATAAGTAGGAAGGTAGATAAAACACAAACCCCTTCAGGTAGATGGCCCTGCTCAGTATGCAGTAAAGGAGTAGGTAGTAACTCTATAAGATGTACCCGGTGCAAGCTATGGACACATAAGAGGTGCAGCAATATCAAAGGCAGATTAACTACAAAGTTAGTCTTTGTATGTGGAAGATGCTCAGGTGCAATAAACACTGTGAACAAACAGGAAACAACTTCTATCTCATTCCAGGGAGAAAAACTAGAGGTAGTTGATAGCTTCCGCTATCTGGGTGACCAAGTTAGTAGTGGGGGTGGGTGCGCTGAAAGTGTAACTGCTAGAATAAGAATAGCCTGGGCAAAGTTTAGAGAGCTCTTACCTCTGCTGGCAACAAAGGGACTCTCACTCAGGGTAAAAGGCAGACTGTATGACGCATGTGTACGAACAGCCATGCTACATGGCAGTGAAACATGGGCTGTGACTGCTGAGGACATGCGTAAGCTTGCAAGGAATGAAGCCAGTATGCTCCGCTGGATGTGTAATGTAAATGTGCATACCCATCAGAGTGTAAGTATCTTGAGAGAAAAGCTGAACATAAGAAGCGTCAGTAGTGGTGTGCAAGAGAGACGATTTCGCTGGTTTGGACATGTGGTGAAAATGAATGAGGATAGCTGCGTGAGGGAACCCGTGGAAGAGGTAGGCCCAGGAAGACCTGGGCTGAGGTGGTGAGGCAAGACCTTCGAACATTGGGCCTCACCGAGGCGATGACTACTGACCGAGACCTTTGGAAATGTGCTGTGCGTGAGAAGACCCGGCAAGCCAAGTGAGATCGTTGCCAGTGGCTCTTGTGCGGGTGGCACATAAGATGTACCATCCTGAGCGTGACCGTTGCCAGTACCGCCTGACTGGCCTTGTAGGGTTTTCGAGCGAGATCGTTGCCAGTGCCCCTGGACTGGCTCTTGTGCGGGTGGCACATAAAAGACACCATTTCGAGCGTGGCCGTTTTCGTGCGGGTGACACGTAAAAGCACCCACTACACTCTCTGAGTGGTTGGCGTTAGGAAGGGCATCCAGCTGTAGAAACTCTGCCAAATTAGATTGGAGCCTGGTGTAGCCATCCGGTTGCACCAGTCCTCAGTCAAATCGTCCAACCCATGCTAGCATGGAAAGCGGACGTTAAACGATGATGATGATGATGATGATATATTATTACTCTTTTAATCTGTTACTTGTTTCATTTGAGTGTGGCTTTGCTGGAGCTATGTTGAAGAAATCGACCCCAGGACTAATTCTTTGTAAACCTGGTGCTTATTCTATTGATAACTTCTGCACAACTGCTATGTTACAGGGATGTAAAAACACCAACATTGGTCTCTAAGTGATGGTGGAGGGGGAACAAACACAGTCACAAATACACATGCATAAATATATATATATGACAGATTTCTTTCAGTTTCCATCAACCAAATCCGGAATCATGTAGTTCGAAAGCAAGGTTCTTAGCACACAGCCTCGCCCGCACCTATATACACACGCACATATATATATATATATATATATATATATATATATTTATATATATATATATATATATATATATATATATATATATATATATTTATATATATATATATATATATATATATATATATATATATATATATGCAACAGTATATAAATACATAGTAAAAGTAATAGAAATAAAACTAATATGTATACACAAAGTGAAAGTATTAATAGTGAAACCTCCTATTAAAACTGAAAGTATTATCTCACATTACAGTATAGATGTTATTGTTTCACTTTTGACTTGTAACACTGATATATTGTAAGAGATAAGAGATTGTTCTGGGCTCGCATTAGGCAAGAAGTTGAGCTCATGACACTGCATGGGCCCTAAGTAAGGCATGTATAAAATTTGAATGAAATTGGTTGGGTAGTTCTCAAGTTTTAGTTATCCACACAGACAGACAAACATTCTCAGTTTTATATATATAGATATGGATATTTGTGCCGGTGTATGTATGTATCTATCTATGTGTATGTGTGTGTGTGTGTGTGTGTGTGTGTATGTGTGTGTGTGTGTGTGTGTGTGTATATATATATATATATATATATATTAGGTCATCCTATAAATAATACGGTTTTTTTCAGTTGCATGAATTAAAAGTTGGAGGGGAATGGGATAAACAATCTGCATCAACTTGCAATAAAAGCAGGTAAGAATTTTACCTTTGTCT